>NC_056741.1:946008431-946283431 GCF_019279795.1 Protopterus annectens
CACATGAAAGACTATCTGTTTATACAGCAGACAAAAATGAGGTCATCATTACACACCTGGTGCAGCACTACCAGATGTTGTTCAGCAGAACAACCCATGAGCAGTAGGAGCGGACTGCCCTGTGGAACAATCTTGTCCACAGGGTAAATGATGTCGGCCTGCATAACTACAGTTATGAGCCGGTCCGGCATCATTGCAGTGACCTACTTCGCAATGCCCGTCGGCGTGCTGCTTCAGTCAGGGGGGATCACCTTGCAACAGGGGGGGTCATGCCATCCTCCCCTGACACATGTTGAGGAGCTCCTTGCCAGCCTCTGGGCGCCTGCCCACCCACACACACAACAACTGGCAGAGAGTATAGTGGAGGTGGGTGCTACTCACACACTGGCAGAGGAGCATGCATGTAAGGCCATAGGGCACATCAGTAGACCACTGTTGCGTATCCATTCACATCTGTACAGGTAGATCATGCATATGTGGGATGACATATATAGTCTGTTGCTGTGTAGTAGTAATAAACAGATGTTCATAAGCTGTAGTATTGTGGGCTTGTACTGTTGATGTACTGTAATGCTGCATCCACCCTGTACCAATGTCAGAGCTGTGGCTACTGACATCACATCTCTCACACACTTATGTAGGCCCCTCTGGTATATCTCCAAGGCAGCAGCCTGTAGCTGGTGAGTATGGTTTTTGTTCAGGCTTGCCAATACACCGGTCATGTTATGGCTATGGTATATTCCATGCACACATTTAACACGCCCATCCATAATGCATGACGTACATGTTCATGTATTGTTGCTATTAACTGCACTGCATCACTGTGGTGACCATGATGGTGTATCTGAAGGGTATGTCAGGCTCCTGCAATATAGCTAACATGCTGTCATTGCAAAATGTGTCCACAGATATGAACATAATGGTGGGACAAATGGCCTACAGTAGGGACATGTGTGAAACATCACCCTTATACAGTGTTACAACAGTGTATATAACAGTATTACATTGGCAACTGTTACAGAGCTATACTACAACATATCATAATATTGCAGTCCACAACCCTTACAACCTGCAATGTGGTCCCAACATGAACAATGATTGTGTAATATGGAATTGTAGGTTAGGGCAGCAAATATGGGGAATACATACCTTCACAAACACTGGAAGCATATGTGTGTACACACTCCAGGTAAAATATAGTGGAAGCAGCTGTTGAGGTACTGACTGCATGCATTTGTCATGGAAATGCATCTTCCAGCAAGTACACATCCCCAATGTCACACCAAGTATTTGTCTGCTGTCCTAGACATTTGGCCATCAAATGTGTACAGTTAAGTGCAACAGAGGCAGCCATGGCTTGCACACATCTTACATGACATGACGTGCGCCCCATACCCAACAGGTAGCACCCATGAGCTGGACATGTAGCCATACCTCACCATTGCATATACCATGGTAAACAGTGCAGACAGTCATTTATGTGACAAGGATGTATGGGACAGGAATGATGTAGGAAATAAACAGATGTCCATCCAAGACAGATGATGTCACATGTAGCAAACTGGTCATGTGGGCTGCCTAGTAACATGCCACAACACTGAGGGGGTTGCAGGAATGTCTAGCAGGTACTGGCTGTGCAGTACCTGTGTCAACAATTGCCTGGATTCTGCAAACGTGTGGCTTATGGGTTAGGGTAATCAGATGTGAAATTTCTACCACAGGAAACATCAGCCAGGCCTCTCTACAGGTAGGGTATGCATAACAGAAGAAATCCCCAAAAGGCATGCATTGCAATCTGTACTGGTGTACCAAGACCACGTTGGAAACCTACAGACAGTATCACGTAAGATACATGTGCTGCACAACCAACGCCTCACCCCACCTCAGGCCCACCATCCCCATCTCTACCATGCTGGTGCCAGTGTACACCTGTATGTTTGCTATTCATTAGCTGGGACTAGACTGCTACACGTGGTGTTCAGTGTTTGGGACACTGGAAACTGACACACATGTGTAGGCCATAGCTGTCAAGCATATGCAAAAAGGCTGAAGGTGTGGAGGGGGTGTCATCATGACACAACAGTGCACTGCAGCATGGATCCAAAGGATGCTATGAAAGGCTGTATCTGCACACAGTCAGGGTCAGGAACTGTGGCAGACATAACCCTGACTCCATAGCAATAGTGATGGCAGTGTGTGAACTCCAAGGGATGTTCACATGAACTGACCTTGCAATCATGCAGAGATGGGGACATGTGTAGGGCAGGCTGACCATATACTGGCAAATGTAGATGGCCCATGCTAGTATACCCCTGCCAGGAATAGTGACTGTTGTAGTATACGTAACAGTAGATGCAACAAACCATCATGATAAGGGCATGCACACATATGCACCCATGAAGTGTATGCATCTCCATCAGTATCAGCACAACTAACACATTTGTTTGACACTGCATTTGATTGTACAGGACATATGTCACATAGGCTCATGTAATGTTAACATATGCAGTAATGTGGTCCCATGGCATATCAAGGAAGAGGGTGTCATATCCATAAGGGTGTGTACACTCCCCATAGCCATGGTAAGTTTTGATGGTTGTCAGTGTAATAGTATTGTATTGGTCATACTTGCACCGCTGATGATGACATCTGTAAATCAGACATCAGGCATTCACAAATGACATCTGTCCATATATCATCTAGGTATGTGTCAGACAAACACAAAGGGGCTGTGAGCATTACATCAGACATAACTGACATAGTAATACACATTCAGCAATGATGTGTACACCTGTGAGGTATGGTGCACGGTACATGGCAGGGTGCTGAACAGGTGCACAGCAATACTGTGTACGTGGGTGCAGTGCTTTCCAGGGGAAGGCGCATCACCTACTAACACAGCCCATGCATCACGCACATGTATACTGTTGCTAGCATGGATTGACTATAGCTGCACTGCATGCTGTTGAGTACTATATGTTATGCATGTTGACAGATGGGTAATGGGAGGTCTGTGAGTACTATCTTTGTGCAACCTCACCTGTAAGTGTGTGTGTGTGTGTGTGTGTGTGTGTGTGTGTGTGTGTGTGTGTGTGTGTGTGTGTGGGTGTTTATGTGGGTGTCCATGCATGCACATGCATGATTGTGGGGTTGTTCATAAGTCAGTACTTCCCTTTGGAATCACGCAGGACATGGAGATGGACTGACACATGAGACACCAGGAATATTTGTCTGATATGTAATCTCAGGACAGCTGATAGTATAATAAGGTTTGTAGCATGGAACATGCATTGGGAGGGAAACTAGACACCAGGTATCCTGTTAACATTGCAATCAGCAGAAAGGTGAAAGACTACCTACGTATGCAGCACTACAGATGCATTGGGGAATTACTAGAGAACACCAGTGAGTGTATCCAAATATTACTGTTATCCACATCATAAGTTGATTGAGCAACATATCTTGCATCTACTGAGCAATAGGTACGTATGACACTCCAGTGCATGACATCATTGAGTGACCGCGGTACCCCCTAACATATGGGGACCATGCTCACAATGTCTGGACATATCCAAGGTGAGCACTGGATGACAGCAGTGAGTCCTTGTAAAATCTACTCCAATCAAGTCAAAGAGGTAATGGAGTAACAGGTCAGGTTTTGTTATCACTTGTCTAGGCAATTAGAAGAATGATACATTAATGATTGGTATTAATGAGTGTACATTTCCAAGTGTGATGCAGGATGAGGAACTTACGTGAATAAACTTGGGACAGTCTGTAAACTCAGGGACAGGTAGGTATTATGGTGGAATGTCAGTGTGTGTGTGTGTGTGTGTGTGTGTGTGTGTGTGTGTGTGTGTGTGTGTGTATGTGTGTACTGTTAAGCAATGAAGTACAGGTCTTAAGGTGCCTTTCTTGTTTTCCCCTCACAGGTGGCGAGGTGGGTCAGGGTCCCTCCTGCATGCAATCTGATGTTTGTGTCCATACAGACACTGAAAATGATGATAGGTGTGTTGAGGCACAGGCAGGGTTGTCAGAGGCTGGAATTGCGCCATCGTTTGACATCCCCCTGTTATCTACCCCATCCCCACCCACAGTCACAGTGCCTATACATACCCCATCACCAGTAGCCATAGCAGAGGGACAGTTGGCAGTTGGTGGCAGTGCACAGGATGGTGTGGTATCTATGGCTGCTGTGTCTGGACACAGCAGACATAACCAGATGTCTGGCAGGGTACCACATAGGCAGATGTACAAGGGTGCTCATAGGAAGGCTGCTGGTCATCGTGTCCCTGGCAGAAGTGTCACATCTGGTACAACCAGACGCATGTTTCAGGATGTCATGGAGGCACAGGCACATATGGAATGGTACACTAGACAGGATCTGAGGCTGCAGAGGGCTGCTTTTTCATCTGTAAGTGACAACATCCGTAATCTTGCAGGTGCTCACCGTGAGAATACCGAGATCATGGATAGATGGTTGGATGAGATGGTGGGCCTCATCGACTGTGAATTGTCCATGCTAGAGCATGTGGTGGGAGTGGTGTGACAGCCACGTGCATGTAGGCCAGCAACACCAACATCTGGCGGTCGATGTGGACATGCAAGGACACCAAGCTGCTCTTGTAGTGGCAGTACCAGCCCCAGCAGTGCAGGGGGGTGATGTACATACCACACTATAGCAGGCCACATGTACGTGGCCCTGGCCAGTCCCAGGAGGGACCTGGTTCTAGTAGACATATGTCTTCATCAGGGGAGAGTAGCATATCATGGCTTGTACCTGGATGTGCCCGTAGAACCCCTGGCAAGCACAGTTCTCGTGTCCATGGCCGGAGGTGGTGAACTGCACACCCTGCCAGGTATGGTCTGCAGCTGTCCAAGAAACACCTGTATAGGGCAGCCACATGGCAGATCTGTGTGCATGCATACCCACACACAATACAAACACACCTAGGGTAACCCAATACCTACACACACCACATCACCACACCCAAATCTGTAACTTACACCCCTCACTCACACATGGTGTCAAATGTATGGCCCACCCTAGGTGTCTGGCAAACCAATAACACACCCTGTGCATATTATGATACCTGTGCCAAATCCTTGTCATCCATAACATCGATGCAGGGACAAGCTTATATGATTCTGATACACATGGTGACTGTACTACAGTGTACCAATGTACTGCTGTGTAACAAGGTGTCAGCAGAAATGTTTAATGCTTGCATGTCAGGTAGTGTAGCTTTCCAGCCATGATGCATTATAGCTGTTGGTAACACCGAGTGATTATGGTTTCCATAATGTTATCCATTTGTGTTGTAGGTGTACTTGTGTCAGCAGGAGGATGTTCTGTAATATCTCACAAGGGGTATGGCACTGTGGTGACACCATGGCTGTGCCATATCCTGGGTACAGTTGAACACATGTCACATGTCTATATAACAGTTACAGCCTGTGCCACATGGACAGATGACCCCCTGGGACATGTATATTCAGCAACCTGAAGTAGATCCCTCCACATACACATGCACTCTTACTTGGCAAAACTTGGATTGGACCCTTACCTCGGTATGTAGTGCTACTGATGTGTGTGGCTTTAACTGCACACACCACACAGTGTTTAGGATGAGGTGTGTTCCAGGTTACATGTTGAGCATCCCCAGGCATGTACAGTATGGTAATGGGAAATGTAATGGTTGTATATGGACAATCCATACTGTGACATACCATCATATACACATTAACAAACACATAGCAGTCAGACACACATCTGAGAGACCTGGGCCTATCAGTGCTAACTAACTTGTCAGTGTCTCCAATGTGTTACAGGTAGGCTGCACACAGCACATGCATAACTGGACTGGTTAGTGTTATCAGTTACCTGTATGGTTGATGGTGACAGTGGTCACCATACAGTGGTACATGGGACATGTACCAGGGGTGCAATGGTGTAATGAAAATATAGCCAGCACCCACACACCACTGTAGATATTGTATGCACTGGAACCCATGGTGACACTCTGACATACCCACCATCACACATTGACCAGGACTGCAATACAAACCCTTGTCCATCCCAAAAGTTCTACTACAGGGATATGCATGTAATGCACATGCCACAGGCATAGTAGGATGATGCATTGTCATGCCTCTCCTATGAGCAGCAACATCATTACCCCTAATACTGTGTGGCAATGTGTAATGTAATAGAAGTATGTGGCCTCAGAATGCTGTATGCTGTGTATATACACAAATGCACACATACACACACTTGCTAGAACTCAGTGGGTATTCCATGCCTATCAACCCATTTGTACAACAGTGTTGTGCTGTTACTGCAAGGCTCAGGTAACCCTTAGGGATAGGAGCATAACAAGGTACATGTAATGTCCGGTACAGCAATAGTCACATCTAACTATGACAATGGGTGTTGTGGTGGGTGTGAAGGGCCTTAGGGTATTCCCAACTACAGGTGTACTAACACACAGACACTGATATCCTCAGTAATGCACATGTACACATTTGTCAATACTGGGGTGCATCGCACCAGGTGCTCCTAGGTGTGTACCTGGCTATTGTCAATGGAGAGATGGGAAGTGTAGGGTATGTGTGTATAGTGGTGTCATGCCACCTGCCATGTGCCAGTAGGCAATCTATCTACAATCACCACTGTGGTGACCCTCAGGGTGAGAGTGACATGCATCAGCCAATCCTCTGGGTGCCTCCTACAAATGGCCGGTGAGGTTCTCCAGTTGCCATGCATGCAACATGTATTACATAACATGGTTACTGTCTGTCTTAGAGACATGTACCCAAGCATGTTCTGTTGACTGTGGTAGTGCAGTGGAGGTACCCATGGCATGTGGTGCATACAGGGTGTTGTGTCCTATCTGTGCCAGTTATAACAGAGCTGGTCAGACATGTCAGTGTCAGTCAAGCATAGGTTGCCTGTTTATATCCAAGCTGGATACCTAACATCTGCACATCTGTACAGGGACCGACATACATCAGCTCACCAACTAGCTATGCAGGAGGATGAATGTGTTGACAAATGTCTGACACCAATAGGTATACCATTACTACATGGCAGCCCTCACTGGCATTTGCTATACAGAGAGTAGTCTACAGTTAATTTCCACATGTCAGATCATTATCCAGTAGGAAATATATAATGTGACACAGCTCACACACTAGGAATACAACAGTGAAGACTCAGAGTCCATCTATGCATGCAGGGGTGTTTGTTGCCAGTACTACAATTATCAATCTACTCTTGCTTCGAAAAACACTGTCAACAGTAGTAACATCATGATACACTACATGCCAGTGTGACTGCACATAACCTGGGATACTACACTTGTATGTAACACATTCACATGGATAAGAGTGTTGTACAGGTCATATATAATCAAGTGTCCCAGACAGGAGACTCACACCCCTTGCTACTGTAATGACAGCACATAGACACATGTTATGTACATGGCATTACATACACCTATTACAGATGTCATTACCCTGTTATGTTATCAGACTGGGATGGGAGCACAGGTTACCAGGGCTGAGCCATACAAAGAAGGTGTCAGCATTGATGCAATATAACAGCTAAGCAGATTTGTGCACTGGTAAGCAAAGGCTACATGGTGTAAGCGCCCATGCATTTAACCATAACTTAGCACTGCTTAGCTTCACGTAACCCACACAAACACACTTAAAGCTACTCAAAACTGCCTTAACCACTATGTATCCAACAGCTCTTGTTCTGCCCAGACACAGAATAGACAGCCCTTGCATGCTTTGAACCAAGGACCCTGTACTCTATAGTCACAACAGTTAACCACTATGCCATGACAGCTATTAAGACAGTTGTTTTTCCACTACATCTGTCAGCAGACATATTGAATAGTATTGAACAATTGATGTGACTTCTACAATTGTATAGTACATGTTAGTGATATTACTGTTGCATCACATATGTTGTTACATCTAAATATACACATATCAGATACATACGGTGTGATACATCTGGTAAGGTATACACAACAGTAATGTTTACACATGACAAGGATATGGATATATACATATACATATGTAGATATATGTCTACATGTACATACAATTATATATTCATAAATATGTATTTATGCACATCTGTATAGTGCATCATATATATGGCCATTTATTGCTCTGTCTGTGTATATATATATATATATATATATATATATATATATATATATATATATATATATATATATATGTACATCATATATGTACTTTATATCTATGTCAATATATATGTAGATGTCTATAACTACATGTGCATATATATCTATATATATATATGTATATGTGTAGACATACATATATGTGCATATGTATATATATATATATATATATGTGTGTGTGTGTGTGTATGTATATGTGTATATATATATATATATATATATATATATATATATATATATATATATATATATATACATGTATGTATGTAGATATGTATGTATATATATATATATATCTATATAGATATATATATATATATATATATATATATATATATATATATATATATATATATATATATATATATATATATATATATATATATATATATATATATATATATATATATATATATACATATCTACATACATACATGGATATATATATATATATATATATATATATATATATATATATATATATATATATATATATATATATATATATATATATATATATATATATATATATATATATATATACATATATGTTTACCGTATGTACAGAACATGGAGTGGAGCCATATGTCAGCACCAGTAGTCTCAGCCTCTTAGTGCAAGGGGATGTCATGAATGTATAGCAGATATATATGTAGGCTATTGCTACTGCAACGAGGATTGTCTTAACAGACATGTTGTGTGTGGGAGGTCACATCTGCTGTTGACATGTACGCCATCAGTTACTGACAGACATCCTAAAGACATCATTGTATAGTACCACTGATAGCACAGTAATGATCCTGTGGACTACAGCAGAGATATGACCAATATATGTGGACAGTCTGGCACATTCTGGTCAGTCCAGAGATATGCACAGATCCCCTTAGTGCGAGACATGTGGACCAAGCCTGACAATGTGGATGTTAACAGCCATGTACATGGGTATATCAAGTAAATACTGGACTACATATGCCCACACAGTTTAAGCATTCACACACTCCTGTCTGTCCTGACACATAACAACTGGTGGTGCAGAGGTCACATGGCCACATACTACTCAGTAGTTAGTGACATAGATCTGTACAGCATCCCACAGCTTTGTCAGAAATATACAACAGTTATGGTGGCCCGGCAGCAGAACATCTTGCAAATATCCGGACATAACATCACACTGGGTAATTACACTAAGCTGCTAGGCACATAACAAAGCACTGTGCAAACTACAGGCAGACTGCCACAACACTGGCCTACATTTTGTATGGGAAATTACACATGTACCTGCAAATATAGCAGGCTCTACAGGCATGTCACAGCACAGAGTAACAGAAACATGTGGGAAAGTGCATACCCACAACCATTGTGAATGCAGCCACAACCACATATGGTACACAGGCTTAATATTACACTATATGGACTGTCTGATCAACACCATCCTCATATGTGTCACTCACACACTAACCCTACATATACTGGGTCACAACACAGTGTGGTCCAATGCCTGTCTGTAGTATGGGACACATGTGTGTTTGGCCCTACAAACATGTGAGCCGATAGGAGCAGCATGCAACATCAGATAGAACAAGACCAAGAAGAATGACATCTACCACAGTCTGTACACAGGCCAAGGTATTTATTCACAATACACATACTGTCAACAATCACCATAAGTACACAGACCCCACTACTGTACACACAACCACAGAATGCCCAAGTTATGTCCTCAGAAATAACCCCTAATATACATAACATTTCTAGCAGTCTGATATCAGATTGACTTGTTATCAGGTATGATGTCAATACATAAAGGTGCACAGAACATATGCACCTCTTACTGCATGACATGTGTAAAAAGGTTGATAGACTTGTGGCTGAACCCACAAACATTGGGCCAATATTGGCATGTTGCTGTGATACCCTCATACATTTACTGTTGCAACAGGGCTTGTTGTAACATATGACCTATGAGGGATATGAAGTCAGTAACTTTTATGGCTGTCACCATGTACTGACTGCAATCCTCAGACTATGCTTCTGAAGTTCTAAGATAGGTGAACTGTGAGTAGCACAAGACACATAAGACTCCAAACACTGGCCATTCTGCAGATAACCCTACAGGTGGGTGTCTCCTCAAACACATAACACTGTCATGACGGGTATTAAATCATGTAGACCAGCCATAGCCACATAAACCCTGTTAAACCAACATTACTGCAAAGGCAGAAGAGCAACACTTACATTCTGTAGTCATGTCTGGAACATCCCCTTCCTTTTTGTTGGCCTGTCTCCACAGTGCATGTTGTTAGAGGTATATCCCAGTACCATCTGTGATGCTGTTTGCCAAACACTGACATGAAGTCCTGCTTACAATGAATGAAAAGGGCCAATACCCACATGATGTTCCTAGTTATAGGAGTGTGTTTCCATGCAATTGGCTATGGGAATGTTACCACAGCTGTCTCACGTGCAATCAGCTAATGGGGGACTGCAATTTGTGCAGAGGCCATCAGCTGACCATGAGCATCCCTTAAAAAACACAAACTGCTGCCTAAGCAAAGCAGGTGTACTTTTCCACATCCAACAGAGAGGGAGTGAGAGAGACAGACAGAGGCAAAGTAAGACAACGAGGGGGTTGGAGAGTAAAACCTAAGCATGTTTGTGTCACACTCTTACCAGTACAGAGTTTCAAATACCTGCCTGACTATGTATTGCTATCACATGTCTATGCAGTTATTGCATACGCCACAGAGCTTATATGTTGGGAGCTGTCCAAAGGTATATTCTATGGTGAGTGACATCCGCAACAGTGATAAAGGAGGGATAATGTAGGTGTAGTACACTTGCCTGTCCACATGAAAGGTGTCAAGGTCAAGACAGCCACACTCTCTCAGGGACTCACATACATTATCACAGTTGGAAGGGTCAGTCTTTGACTTCCTAACTAGCTAGTTTGCCACAATACAGTAAAACGCAGATATCACATGCACCACAGGGGTTATCAGGATGATATATGGGCAAAGGGTATGTCAGGGTGTTCAGTAGGCCAATGAGAGGTGTAGTGATTGTGAATGGCATCCGAATCATTATACTCCACACACACACACAGACACAGGTTGGCAGTACTGACATGCATGGGTGCATTGCTTCATAGGTGTGTAGTGATTGACTGTGCTAGAAGGCTGTACAAGGCTAGGTAAAGGGTATACCTTGGCATCAGGCCACATGACAATGGTCTGCTGTGTGGCTCAGGGGTGTAATGTCTGGATTGGCCCACACAGGTGGGTACTGTATTCACCATCCAGTCATCTGGGTTACTATTTTGGGTGGCCAGTGCTGTGCAATGCTTGCCATGTATGTGTTCTATAGTCCTTGACATGGACGGTGTCTGGGATGTGCACACATCCCACATGCATGTTCTGTGACATGTGGAAGTGTACCTGGGGTGTCTTGGGCATGTTGTGTACACAGATTATTATCATCAGATGTGCCATTCCTGGCCTCATGTGGTGAAAACTGGCAATGGACACCAGGTTGACCCTGCACCTACATTGACAAGATGATACAGGTATTCCCTGGTGTCAGTGGCATCTGTCCATACAGGGCATGTGTATAAGGCATAGTATGTCCTTTGTGGGTGACATTTGCTGGCTCTACAGTTGTTGCATGCGTCCAGTGGGGAACACAGTGAAGGAGCACTGTATGCATTTATGTGCCTATTGTAGGGATGGGACAGGGTGCCATGCCCTCTGTAGTCCACTGCAATCACACCATGGTTACTATCTGTGGGCAATATGTAGGGAACTACCAACATAGTGGTTGTTGCGTAGCTTAGTGTGTTTGTGTATAAGACATGGGTTGAGGGTGTCCTCTGGGTAATACAAGGGTTGCCTATATTGTTCGCCAGGCTTGATGCCACATGTAGGGGTATGGATTGTCTACCTCAGCCTCTCTGGTGTTTGACATCTGTTCTCCTTGTAAGGTGGACATTGTGACATATAATAGGCCCACCTGAAATTTGCAAAACCCGCTCCACAGTGAGTCCAGTTGTTACACACTCACCGCCACTCCACACGGGATACGAATGACAAGCACACACACACACACACACACACACACACACACACACACACACACACACACACACACACACACACACACCAATTCTCACAGTTGCCATGTCTGGGATTAGATCTCCTACCTAACTAGTACATTACACTACAGCATTATGCAATTATAGCATGCGTCACAGAAATTACTGGGCTACTCCTTCCCAAAAGTGTATTTCAAAGTGAATGACATCAGTAGGCTTGCCAAAGAAGGGCAATGGATGTTGTTGTGACTGCGAATGACCTCAAAAGCATTGCTCCCCACACAGACAAACATACACACAAACTTCTACACTTGCCATGTCTGGAAATAGAACTCCTGCCTAACTAGTATATCACACTACAGCATTATGCAGTTATAGGATGTGCCACGGATATTACTGGGTTACTCTTGCCCCAAAGGTGTATTTTAAAGTGAATGGCATCAGCAGGCTTGCCAGAGTAGGGCAATGGAGGTTGTAGTGACTGTGAATGGCCTCAAAAGCATTGCTCCCTACAAAAACAAAAGTCTACACATGCCATGTCTGGGAACACAACTCCTACCTAACTCATATATAACACTACAGCATTACGCAGTTATGGGATGCACCATGGAGATTACTGGACTACTTCTTCCCCAAAGGTGTATTTCAAAGTGAATGACATCAGCAGCCCTGCCAAAGTAGGGCATTTGACATTGTAGTGAGTGTGACTGGCCTAAAAAGCATTGATCCCTACACAGACAAATACACACACTTTTAACACTTGCCATGTCTGGGAATATAACTCCTACCTAATGTGCATATCACACTACAGCATTACACAGTTATAGGATGCGCCACCGAGATTACTGGGCTACTCCTTCCCCAAAGGTGTATTTCAAAGTGAATGACATCAGCAGCCCTGCCAAAATAGGGCATTTGAAATTGTAGTGAGTGTGACTGGCCTAAAAAGCATTGATCCCTACACAGACAAACACACACATACAGTTGCCACATCTGGGATCAGAAGTCCTACCTAACTAGTACATCACACTACAGCATTATGCAGTTATAGGACATGCCACAGAGATTACTGGGCAGCTATTTAGCAAAGGTATATTTCAATGTGAAGACATCAACACCCTTGCTATAGTAGGGCAATGGGGAATGCAGTGTGCGTGCTTGGGCCATAACTCATTCATCTAGAGGCAGACACACAACACTCAGGCACACACAGATTTATATTCCACAGGTACGTGTATACAACTGCTAGATGACTACTGACTTGTACAGTCATATTGCACAGTTAGCACAAGCACCACAGACACTATAGTGCTGAGGGATAACAGAGGCAAATGTCTATGGTGATTGACATTTGCATATCATGTGGTTTTATCCAATTGGATGTGTGCTGGGTGTGACAGGCCTCATGATGGGAGGCTCTTTGTCACTGTCACTGTCTTCCCCACATCTATGTATGTGTATTTTTGGCCAATTATAGTGTGTTGACCTTGGATATATGTGTGTATTCCAATCCAATATGTGTGCAAAGCATGACTGGTGTGTACTGAAGAGTATCTGCACTAACATCTGTGACTGTCAGATATGTACGGTCCACTGTTATTGCCATACATGGGCTTCATGTGTGAGCATGCCCAGTATGACCTTTCAGTATTTTGTTGTCTGACATGGCCTTCATTTCTCTAAGTGTGGGAGCATGCCCAATATGACAGTCTGTAGTGAATGTGTGAATCCATTCCAGGTAGATTGTACTCCAGTGCAGACTTTTGTGTTCTACACCTACAGCTGGCAAACTGTTTCTGCGGGATATCTGTAGATTGGTTGACAATATGGGGCCAAAATGGGCAAAGGATAGTGGGTTACTGTAGGTAATTGTGTCTGTGCTGCTTCTGCTACATGGTCCTGGTGTTAGCAGAGATATTCAGACATATGTATTGTTTTACACTGTGATGTTTTATGTCATCAAGTACTGTCAGGTATACATATTTGCTTGTAATGATGTCCTGGGGAGCACAGGGTGAATGCAGCTGTGTCCAGTATTGTGGTCAACAGCCTACATATTCTTGCACAATCACATATGTTCATAGATTAGTACTAAGCTAACTGCCCTTGTGAGCCATTTTAAGCCTAGCCAATTATCCCTTGTGAGGCTCAAACCCTGCACCTTGTGTTTGTAAGACAAACACCTTAACCATTAGGCCACCCTCCTGGAGGGGAAGCTGCAGACACTTGCTGCTGGGTCTGTGTAAATTGTTCAGCACCTTGGTACAGTGGTGGCAGAGGATCTCATGCATGTACAGCCATCGACATGACAGTATGGCCATATCCTGCTGTGGCCATACTTCACAGCTGTACAGATTCACACGTTACCCAGAGGCAGGGGTCATAATTCTGGACATTACCCCTTCACACTGTGGTTTGCAAGCAGGTTTGTAGCCACCCATTCCTGTGTTTGCAGCCAGGGATAGTATGTGCACATGATTGAGTTTTGGACTTCACATACTCCAAGCCACCCATGCTCCTACCTTACCCCCCATTATTCTATCCTCTTCCATACATTATGCAAACATTATCTGATATGTTCACTATAGTTATCACATCATCCCAGCAGTAATTTGGTGTTGGTCCACAGTTCATGCAGTAGGATATGATGGACATATTACTGTGATTTGTCCACATGGCCTTGCATTTGGGTTCTGTGGACTGTGTTATGTTGTTATTTGGGAGTCCATGACATAACATACATTGGCATTATGGATGAGATACAGGCCTGTAGCAGAGGACTGTAGGTAATTTGGTAGTGATGCAGGCCAGCTGTAGCAGGCTGTTGCATTCTGTCACTCCTACAGTCCCAGACTGCAATAAACTATATTCCCCTGGGGTGACAGGGTTGGTGTGCAAGGTGTTCATGCCAGTACTTTCTGTCATTATTGATCTAGTGATGTGGATGCTGGCAGGGTGCTGCTTACAGCTGGGGACACACCTTCATGGGGCACCAGTTCTGCATGCTACATTCTTTAGCTATTTCCATACAGAGGTGGGGGTCATATTGTACTAATTCCCAACAGCAGGGATAAGACCAGAGAGGTACCTGTGGGTGGTGTTGGGGTGAGCTGGGTGCATGTGTACTATGGACACTACTTGCATCTGACTCACAAATATGCATGGGGCATTCCACTTATGCTGGCTTGTGCAGGGACATCAGCTGTTTCTCAATACTTAATTCCTATGACCTTTGTGGTCTGCCACTGTTTGGCCAGGTGACATCAGTATTCCCTACTACAAGCCCAAATAATGTGCTGCTTAACTGTATGTACAATTCCAAGGGTGTGTCCATTTGACAGTTACATATTATACACTGTCTGCCTGGGTACTTCCTCCTGCGTACTGCTTGTATGTCCGGGCCCACATTCATGCTATGTCCATCTTTCAGATGGTGACACACATTACTTCCAAACATTTACTATGGCTTACTGCTGGAATGTGTTTTGCTGGGAAGCATTGTGTTTGCCACAGCAGTTGTGAGAACATGGCCCTGTCATCGGCAGTACTGGGCAATGGCCACCAGGACAAACCTCACCATGCATACATACTGACCACTCTCACACAATATACGACACACACCAACCTAACACACACAGCCCTGCATATTGTACACATGCTGTAATCGATCCTGCTACCTTGGCCAGCTCAGTTAATCTGTACTCCACTGTTATCATACCTACACATACATGTAACTGGAAGGATTGGGGGGCACACCTGACTGTTACTACATTTCTACATAGGATTGGGGGGCACACCTGACTGTTATTACATTTCTACATTGGATTGGGGGGCACACTTGACTGTTACTACCTTTCTTCATAGGATTGGGGGGCACACCTGACTGTTACTACATTTCTACATAGGATTGGGGGGCCCACCTGACTGTTACTACATTTCCACATAGGATTTGGGGCACACCTGACCGTTACTACATTTCTACATATGATTGGGGGGGCACATCTGACTGTTACTACATTTCTACATAGGATTGGGGGGGAACACCTGACTTACTACATTTCTACATTGGATTGGGGGCACACCTGTCTGCTACTACATTTCTACATAGGACTGGGGGGCACAGCTGACTGTTACTACATTTCTACATAGGATTGGAGGGGGCACACCTGACTGTTATGACATTTCTATAAAGGATTGGGGGGTCACCTGACTGTTACTACATTTCTACATAGGATTGGGTTAGGAGGGGGCACACCTGACTGTTACTACATTTCTACATAGGATTGGGGGGCACACCTGACACATGTACACATTTGCTATGACTATACTGGTATTTCAGGTACTCCATTTCATTATGTATTCTAACCTATCATGCTGACTAGAGGCATTTCAGTGTACTACAGATCTTAGGTTTGGTTGACCTACATTTCAGTTTCTGACTTCTTACCCTTCAGAACTAACATCCCACTGCCTCACCTGTTGTAGTCTGTCAGTGTAGGTCTGGGGGGATGTTCTCCTTAGCCAATAAGAGGCCTTAGCACAGCCTTTGTTTGTGTTTGTCTACACCTGTCCTGCTGGCTGAGACTGTTGTTGGGTATGTGAGCCTCCCTGACTGGCATGTGTGTGTCCTATGGACACAAATGTGGCCCATCACATTTCCTGCAGTGAGTTTTGTCACCTTGTCTAGTACTGGCTACTGTGGTGACACCAGTATTTGTTACAGATCTCATGCTGCCACTGTTGGTGTCTACTGTCTGCTGGCATCCCATTCAGCCACCCAATTCCTTTGCATGCTCACATCCATACCATAGATACAAGTAACAACACATACTACTCCATTCAACAATTGGTAGGAAGAGTGACTTACCTTGTGGTTGTGCCAGTATTGAGGATGGTGCTGGAGGGCTGACTATGTCGGATGCACATAGTACACTCCCTATACATGGTTAAGCACAGGTAGTGTCATGTTTGGCATCCCTTTTACTGTATGTGCGAGTCAGAGAGAGGTGTCATTCCTTGGGTCTCTACCATGTCAGTACATTTGCTATGCGTTGCCTTTTTGCCAAGGCCTGGGCATACTGGGCATGCCTCCTTCTGCCTACTGGTGCAGGCTCAGGTTGTTCCTCCTCCGAGTCACTCTGTACCTGTGCAGGCCTTGGCAATGGTGGGGGGTTTTGTGGCCCTGCCCCATGCTGTTCCTGCTGCAGCTGTTTCCGCAGGATCAAATTATGTAGCATGGCACATAAGATGAAAATTTGGGTGCATGTAGCTGGTGAGTACTGCAAGGCTCCACCGGATGTGTTCAGGCATCGGAACCGTGACTTGAGCATCCTAAACACATGTTCTATTATGATTCTGGTCTGTGCGTGTGCCTCATTATGGAGTTCTTTTTCGGGTGTGTGCGTATTTCTGCTGGTGTCATCATCAAAGGCTGCAGTGAGTTACCAGCATCTCCCACTAGGTGACCATAAGGGATGTCCCCATTGGCAAATCTCTGGTAGAGCTGCATCAGATGCCAGATGTGGAAGTTGTGATAGCTTCCAGGGCAGCCAGCGCACACATTCATTATAATGCCCTGGGCATCACACATGACTTGGCAGTTGATGGAGGAAGCCCTTGCGGTTGATGTAGACCCTACCCCGCTCACCGTGTGGTGCTTTGATGCATATGTGTGTGCAGTCTATAGCACACACATACCCATCAAAGCACCAGCCGGTGAGCGAGGTAGGGTCCACTTCAACCGCAAGGGCTTTCCCTCCATCAACTGCCAGGTCATGTGTGATGCCCAGGGCATAATACTGAATGTGTGTGCTGGCTGCCCTGGAAGCTACCATTGATTCCCATATCTGGCATCTGACACAGCTGTATCATACAGTTGCCAATGGGAACATCCCACATGGTCACCTAGTAGGGGATGCTGGCTATGCACTGGAGCCGTGGCTGATGACACCCATCAGAAACACACACACACCTGAACAGGAACGCCATAATGAGGCACACGCACAAACATGTAATGTAATCAAGCATGTGTTTGGGCTGCTCAAGTCATGGTTCCGGTGCCTGGACACATCTGGTGGAGCCTTGCAGTACTCACCAACTACATGTACCCAAATTGTCATGGTATGTGCTATGCTACATAATATGATCCTGTGAAAACAGCTGCAGCAGGACCAGCATAGGCCTGGGCCAAACAGCCCCCCACCATTGCCAAGGCCATCACAGGCAGAGCGTAACTTGGAGGAACAACCTGAACCTGCCCCAGTAGGCAAAAGAAGGCGTGCCCAGTATGCTTTGGCCTTGGCAAAGAGGCAATGCATAGCACATACACTGGCTCAATAGGAACTCTGGAAATGATACCTCTCTCTGACTTGCACATATAGTAAAAGGGATGCCTAAGTTGACACTACCTGCTTTCAAACATGTACAGGGAGTGTAGTATGTGCATCCGACATAGGCAGCCCTGCAGAACCACCTGAGGCATGATCGCCATGTGTTAAGCAATATAAAGCAGTGCTAAACAGCATTTACCACCATGTAGTAAGTGCAAACAAAATCGCACACACCAACTAGCACAACTGTGGTGAATGTTGAGTAATACTAGGCAACGTCCAGCAATGTTGGTGAATATTGAACAATGTCGGACAAGCCTGGTCTAAGTAGGGCATAGCTGAACAAAAGCCAACATGCTCATATTTGCTTAACTGGCCCTTAAGCAGTCTGGTCTGCTCAGTATGAAAATATAAAGCAGTGATGGGCCTCGAACACAGGATACTGTGCACTATAGTTAAAGTACTGAACCACTAAACCATGACATCATTGCGGTGGTCAGCCTGTATGAAGGAATGTTGATAAGTCTATGCAAAGTATCTCATGGAAACCCTGCAGGCACACATAATCCTTGTCGAGTTATGACACAAAGGTGATTCCTGCATTAAGAACAGAACCTGACTTCCAACACACACAGTATAAATGTTAATATTGGTCATATTCACACACATCAACAAATGTAGTGGACCTCAGATAGCAACATACTGAAAAGTCACACTGGGCATGCTCACACACTTGAATAAATGAGACAAATGTCAGGCAACAAAACACGGAAAGCCTGAACTGGGCATGCTCACACACTTAGGTCATGTCTGAGTACAGCAGTGGACCACACATATCTGGCAGTTGCATGTGTTAACCCAGGAACCTTTCACAATCCAGAAATCTGCCCTGTGTACACAGTTATATGACAACAGACACATATATAATATAGTGGAACCCTGTCATAATTAAATATGTTCTGCAGATACCTAAGTTGTTCATAGAAACTGGTAAAGCAAAGATGATAAAGACCTGCAAACAGTATCAGCAATAAACATTGTGCATCCCGAACATTAGCATAGGTTCAGAGGTCGATAGTAGGCTATCTGCCCTAGGGCATGTACAAGCCTAGCCAGAGTGTGTTTGGCATTCGCAACCCTGTCAGATTACTACACTGTGCGTGTGAATAGTAGGTCACACAAGATAGCCCATGTACGTTTAGGCTAGTGTGCCTCTGTCTAGCAGGGACACAGAAGATAACCCAGGGGTAAACATATGATCACCCATACAGTCATCAAGATGTCTCCTGTAGGTGGTCAGTGGGTGGCTCTGCCTATGTGAAACTGGGATTACAATCCAGAGTGAGTGGAGCCTCTGGGATAAGAATCTGTCCCTCCAGCATGTCCTATTAACATCTGTGCGAGGTATATGTCCCTGGAGTGTGTAGCTCCAAGGGAGTCGGATATCCTGAGGTGGAGCATGTCCAGTAATTCTGGGTTGGGTATATCTGTAAACAACAGGCACACATCATATCCGAGTAGGTGCTAAGCAACTGAGTAGAGCTGGAGTTACTGCATCCGAACTGTGCAGGGCATCCGTGTGAGTCCCTAGATCTGCTTGGTGAGGAACTTCTGTGGCCAGTACAGTTGCTGCAGGTGTCGGGTAAGGTACACCCCAAATGTGGCATTGTAACCAGGCATGGTTGTGATGAGTATAGGGGTGCAATGACCTCACTCGATCTAGATGTGAAACCATATGGGATAAGGTGGCCTATAAAGAAGGTCTGTCCAACCACTTTGGCAATATGATTGTCAAAGGCAACAGTACGAACAAGTCATGTCCCCAAACCCCTAACAACTCCTACCGTATGTAATGGAGTGCTACCTGTGTGGTAATGTGTGGGCATGTTGTTATTCCCAAAAGGGATGACTATGCTTCTAATGGCATTTAGCTGTAGGCCATGGCTCAGGCACCAGTCATCCATCTCTGTGAGACCCTGTTTGAGTATGCATGTGACAGCTGGAGAGTTGATTATGGCACCCAGTTTGCAGTCAAGTGCAAACATGGTCAGCCATATTCCCCCTGTGATAGCCTGTACTTCAGACAAATATATACTGAACAAGAGAAGTCCCAGGACCGAGCTGTGTGGGATGCCACGTGTAACTGGTGTATAGTCAGACATGGCACCTGCAATTCTGACTATGTGGGTGCTATCCCTGATCCAGGTAGCAATCCATCATGTGAGATATGTCTCCATATCGACGCTGGTGAGCCAATGCATAATGGCCCAGTGGGTTATTGTGTTGAAGGGTTTTGCAAGGTTCAGGTAGGCTGTGTGGACAACCGCCCCTATGTTGATGGACCTGTTAACCGTTTAAAGAATACAAGCAGGTTCAAGAGGCAAGATCTGCCCACAACAATGCTGAAATGTGTAGGACACAGTGTCTGTAGGTTCCTAATGTCTATATGTATGAGTCCCATGACAATACGCTCCACAGCTTTGCAGAACAGGCTAGTTAGGCTTATAGGGCAATATTGTCTGTGGGCCGTTGTGGCACCAACTCTGTGGAGTGGGACCACTGTCACTGTACACCATTGCTTGGGTACATATCCTGTAGTAACTCCGATATTGAACAGTGATGTAATGTAAGGGTTACGTCTGTCATGAAGCTCGTGTAAGATGCAGGCCGGGACATCATCTGGTCCCATTGATGCTGTGATGTACGCTTTGGAGAGGGCAGCACTCACCTGTTACTGTGTAATGTCAGGGAGGTTACACTCTGTTGGGATGGATAGTTGCTCCTTAGGGGGGATGGGGGGGGACATCTGCACTGAACCTGTTTGCCAGGATGTTGGCAATGCCAGTGGGTTCAGGGTAAGTTTAATCAGTATGCAGTAACTCACAGCGTATCAGTGAGTGTCCACCCAGGTTCCTGACATAACTGAAGAAGGCCGTGTGATAGTCCTATGTGTCTGGTGCAATTGTCCAGTAGAAGCGGCCCTTAGAAATGTTCATGAGTGATCATAGCTGTCTGCTAGTACAGATCACAGATGCCTTCCCCGTCTGGGATTGTGCTCTATCATGTAGTAGCTTCCTCCTGACATTGTACAGCTTATTAATGGCTGGGGTCTACCAGACAGGTCCCCTGCCATTGGAGGAGTGAGTCCTGTTGTTATTTGGGATAGCACAATCCATGCAGTCCACTAGGTGTCCATAGAATGTGTATGTAAAGGATTCAGCAGTCTGAGCCATATTTGCCACTGTCTCAGGGTTTCTGAAGGATACCACTTTGCTTTGGTGAAGTGAGACGTTGGCTCATGAGAAGTTCACCAAGATTACCCAGGATGGGTGTGTGGAGGGTATATGTATGTCCAGTGAGATACATGTATGTTCTGACCTTACCAATGAGGGGTATATCGCTGGTGTGGAACATAGAGTCCCCATGTTGGTGATGATCAGGTCCAATATGTATTCCCCCTTGTGGCTGTGCTGACTGGTTGTGCCATAGCATATGAGTCTACAAATTGTAGTGACTGTTGGGCAAGGGTGTCGGGGCTTGAGTAGTATCTCCAGTCAATATTTGTGTATTTGAAGTCACCCAATATAATGGTGTTTGTGGAGATCTTCATATTCTCCATAGTTCCCATGAAAGCCGAGTGTGGTTCCTGCATTTGGGAGGGTGGTCTGTAGCAGGCAACAAACTGAAAGGCAGTTTTGCACAATGGTAGTTGTATATGTATGGTCTGTGATGCTTTGTGCAGTGCTACTAACCCGGAGGTGTGTGTATTTGTGATGTATATGGATACTCCCCCTAGTTGTGTTGTCTGTTCCAAGTCTTGTGGTCAGAAAGCATGGTATGAAACATAACCTGGTAGTGCTGTTGTGCATAAGTGAGCCTGAACCAAGCATCTGTTAGTGCACAGATATCGCTATCCTCCATACTGAGGAGAGTCCTGAGTGGCCGCAATATGAGGGTAACACATCTGGTGTTGAGCAGCATTACCCTTAGTTTCATTTAACCTGTAATGTCTATGGAGGTGGGTTTGTCTTTTCAGCTCTGCTTAAGAAAGGCACTATGGTGGTAGCAAGAGCCTTAGCCAGCATTCGAATGTCCAAGGGTAACAGGTGCAAGCTGTCCATAGTGAAGCTACGTGGCATGTCGAGCATGTCACCACAGGCTGACAGACACTGTATCCCCTATGAATGACACCAATTTGTTAGCCAACTGTTAAATGTGATATGTTTGTCTGTATACTGTGACATCATAATTGGTGGGTGTAAGATGCTAGACAAGGTCAGGGTCATACTGGCCTGGGCTACATGATCAGAGTGTTCCTCCATGTATCATGTCATGTGGTCCAGGGAGTAACGTCTGAGGTTTTACACACCAGCATGGACAATGATGGTGCCAGTCCTGTACTTGCTTTGGAGAGACCTGGCTGCATGTGTTATGTGGCAGATCCTGGCACCCGACAGACAGCCCAAAGTGACTATTCCCTTGTTTGGGCTGGTGAGTGGTACATCAGTGTGTCTGCCAATAAGTGTTGCCTATTACAAGTGTATTAGGTGTGTTGTTTAGCCCGAAGGGCAGTGACTGTGTGGCATACTGACATTGTGAACTATGTGATATGTGGGTATTGTAGTGGGGTAGCAGTTGTGTCTGTGTCTGTTTTGGAGGTCTCTGCTGCTTAGGCAAAGTTAAATTACAGCATCCGAGTATGCCTATGTGTGATAATGTGGTTTGAGTGCTGTCGCTAGAGGATATGTGAGACTGATATGTGGTGTGTGTGGTTACCTTCACCACCTGATAGACTGTGCCAGTCATGGGCCGAGAGAGTTCAGCACCCTGTATGTCTATATAGGTGAATCTCATACACATATCTGAGTTTGTCAGGAGGAGGAGAGGGTTGTCTGTGTACATGAGGCAGATGTGACATTGTGTCAACATCACAATATTCACCAGCTGGACTGGAGAGTACACATGAAACCGACTCCTGGACATGCCAGGATATTATGATGACATACTCTGTAGCCTGATCACAAAGGATCAGTAGGGTGTTAAGTGTGTAAAAGAGTATAACAGGGATTAGTGCTCAGGTTCGTTGGTGTTTTGTAAAGAGTAGCTGAGAAGGAGTCCAGACTGAATCATGACACCTCCTTCAGCTATGTCATAAATAGCAATGTACATTCATATATGTCCTGAGTCAGGGCCAACTGTACCTGACTGACAATGCCGACATCCTGACAGACAGGCCCATATATACATACCCACCTCCCACTGATGATAGTCCATATCATCATACCAGGAGATATCACATGTAGAATGGATGAGCAGCTACCCCCAATGCCAAAAGCATGGCAGCAAGTGGAATACATTGATTCCCAATATGTGTCATGCATAAACTACAGAACAAACAGATCCTGCACCTGAACAGTCAGCTGAGCCTCACCCCCTACACAGGATGTGGAACCGTTGAATGTGTTACAGCAACATATGGCACTCCCCACAAATGTTGGTGCACAACACACCATGGGAAGTACAGTCCAGTACGCCTATGAAGTCTGATCTGCAAGGTCATGGAATCCATCATGTTTGAAGTCATAAACAGAGCTACTGGAAGTTGACATACACACAACCTTACCAACTGTGGTATGTTCATGTGTGGATCATGGCTCCCAAACATGCTAGACTGTTTGCAAGGTAGCCACCCAGGACATACATCACTGAACACAGCTACACGTCTCACATAGACTTTGATTAGCCCTTTATCAACATCCCAGACACATGTAGTATCCGCAAAACCAACAAGCTGTGCATAAATATGTGTTGACATATGAAGGGATGTCAATTTGTCCACAGACAGATCACACAAGGTAAGGATTATGAGGTCCTGTTCAAGCTGTTGACACCTGCTGACCCACATGGACCATTCCTGGAATGGCATAAAACAAAGTGTACAAACATCACCATGTCCAGTCTGATGATGTCACCATCCTATAAATACAGCAGGAGAAGGAGAACCTGCCAGTAAAGCAAATAGCGCGCAGTGTTAATGTGGCTCTCACTAGTATCATAACATAGTTAGGTAGGGGTTTGAATCCTGCAAACACTGACTGTGTGTGTGTGTGTGTGTGCAGTTTCCTTTGAGAGGAGTGCTCTTTTTGGAGACTGGGAAAACTCACTAAAAGAGGTACATTCCTCTTTGGAAAGTCTGATGATGTCATCATCCTACAAATACAGCAGGAGAAGAGAACCCAGCCAATAAAGCAAATAGCACGCCGTGTTAATGCATCTCTCACCAGTATCATAACACAGTTAGATAGGGGTTTGAATCCTTTAAACACTGACTGTGGGGGGGGTGTGTGTAGTTTCCTTTGAGAGGAGTGCCCTTTTTGGAGACTGGGAAAACTCACTAAAAGAGGTACATTCCTCTTTGGAAAGTCTGATGATGTCACCATCCTACAAATAGAGACAGAGAAATAAAACCAGCAAGTAAAGCAAATGGTGCACTGTGTTACTGCATCTCTCACTACTATCATAACATTGTTAGGTAGGGGTTTGAATCCTGCCAACACTTACAGTGTGTGGGTCAATGTGTTGTGGGTTTTGGTTTTACTATGGTAGGACATATTATGATTAAAACAGTAAGTGCATTGCACACATCAGGTATCTGCATGGCAAATATATATGTGTACATGTCCCCTCAATCAATACATAGGTGTGAAGCCAGCATGCTACATGAATACATCTGTTTCCACTGACAGGTTGTGCCGTTGCTTCTCAGATTGTAGGTCACATATGTATGTATGTGACAAGGCCGTCCACTGTTGTGATCTGTGGCCAAGGTCATCTGTGCCACACACATACCCATGACAGTTACTATAGAGTAGTGTGAGTGAGGGTATATGCCTGGGGTATATGTCAGACATGTTCATACACAACAATGACTGGCAATAATGGACAGAATGTATAGGTGTACAACTGCCTTGTGGATAGCATTCAGGCCTCTAATGCCTTGTGTGATACACCGAGGGACTCCAAAGTACCTATGGATATGTGGATACCAAGAGACACATGACATAACACAAGGCTGTATGTACACATTGGTACCCAACATACATGTTGAGGTCTACCATCGATGTGGTACTGACGGGATAGTATGTATAGTAAATGTGGATGACTATGCCATAGCCGGCTTACTGCTATACAGCATGTATCAGGCAACAGGTATCTGTCTGTATGATACCCTTGTGTAGGATATGCGTCCCATCCAGGGAATGCATTGTAGGCCAATGCATGCATTTCCAGATATGGATGAACACATCCCTAGTGTGTTTGCATGTACTTAAGGGGGCTATATGCCAAACAGGTGTGGTCCCAGGAATGGTTGGTGGTCAATACCACTGGTTAGTGTTAGAGTATAGTATCGAAAGGATCCAACTGTTAATGAGTTCCCTACAACTGTGTGTCATTTGTCAGGACATCATCCAATGATTGCTTATAGACATGCTGTTGAGGTTGTGTATACTACCAGACCGCAAATCATTGACAGATATTAACAGTATCACCCACAGTATAGTGTCAACCCATGTTAGTACATAACTGTAGTAGAATGCATACTGGCCATTGAAAGTTACTATGAGATGTTAACAATGTGTACAACAGGGTATGCCACACGTCCCATGTGTCCACCATGCACGTAAATGCAGACAGTGTGCACTCACCATGTTCACAGATGTACACTTGCTAATCTGTACTGCACACATCACACATGTACTGTCCACTCACTAACACATGCTGGCAACACATTACACTTCAGCCAAGTGGCACATGGGTGGACAATACATACTCAGACCTAACAGTGGTGTAAACAATGCTACATTGACAATCAGAGCTTTGATGCATAATGCCTGCTCAGACATACCTACAAGGATGTCATTACACTTTCCTGTTGACAACTTGCTAATATTGCTACACTGCTATAATGTCACCCTGTGCATCAGCACCATGTTAGTCTGTTCCTGCATCAGTGTTACAGATGACAGGAGGCAACACAGGTATCATCATATGCACAGGGTGTGTTGCTGTTTGCCAGAGCCTGACATTGACCCATCCAATCGACATGTCTGTGTCTGTGTGTGTGAGGGACAACAGTACAGCATGGGCCAACGCTGATGTAATGTGTGTGTGTATGTGTGAGCCCTAGTTGTTTGGTTAATGTGTGTGTGTCTGCATGCACACAGCTCCACCATGTGGGTGCCACATATGGTAGTTTGTGGGACAGCCACAGGCTGTACCTGCTAGGCTGTACAGATCACTGTCTCCGGCCATGGACACAGTACCTGTGCCTGGCAGGGGTGCTATAGACAGTATCGGGTACCAATCCCCAACTGGGTACTGTCATCAGAGGCAGAGGTATGACGACTGGACCCATGTCCCTGCTGGAACAGGCCAGAGCCACGTGCACATGGTCTACTGGGATGGTCAATGGACAGGTCAGCCCCAGCATGGCTGGGGCTGGTACTGCCACTACAGGAGCGGCTGTGAACTGTGAGCCATCCATGACCACTGCCAGCTCTTGCTGTTGTTGGAATGCATCCGTGTCGACGTTGCAACCGTCCCGCATGGTCCTGGCTCATGGAAGACATATTGTGGAGGGCATCTACTGTCTCCCCCCAATGTCTATCAATGACCTCAGTGTAATTCCAGATGGCACCGGCAAGGTCACTGATGCTGTCATTGATAACGGTGTAATGGGCCCTCTGCGCCCTAAGTCCCTGTCTGGTGTACCGTTCCATACGTGCCCGAGCCTGAATTACAGCCCAGAACATACTGGACGTTGTAAGACCTGTGAGGGCACATCTGCCAGGGGCAATACGACCAGTGGTGCTCCCCTGAGAACCCCTGGACCTCTGCCTATGTGGTACCATTCCAGGAATACGGCTATGGCTGCTGTGAGGGGATGCAAGTGACATGGGTACCACACTCTCCTGGTCAATGCCAACTGTATGCTGTCCCTCACCTATGGCAATTGGTGATGAGGGATGTATTGACAGTATGAGTGTGCATAGATGGGGTTGAACGCTGTGTACTGTTGATTGGCAGACCAACGACAGACCCTGTCAAACCTTCCTGTGCCAGAATACATGTCTCATCATCACCACTATTCGTGGCAGTGGCTTCAGGTTCCCTGCTGCTTTCGGCCACCCCTAACTCAGCACCTGTGAGAAGAAGACAGGAAACACATTTTGCAGTCTGCACATGATGCATGCACACATGCACACATGCACACATGCACACATGCACACATGCACACATGCACACATGAACACATATAGTGGGTGAAGGTGGGTGCCAGTATCACAAGGCAATTAGTCACCACACACGTGTCAGCATGCAGAATATGTGTTGCACAAGACCACGCAGTGCAAGTGTAGATGCCCCTATTTCATGGCAGTGTACATGGCTTTGATGCAACGGTGTAGTTGTTCAGTGATTGGCTATACCCTGGAACACAATGTGTACCTGGACACAACATTGCTGTGCAAGTATTATCAGCTCTGCAATGCCCTGTGCACCATCACTCACAGGTATACATGCAATGGCTGCATGTGTTATCTGTGTGACACATAGATTTCCATGTCTGAGTACAGTGACTGTGTCCATAGCAGATAATAGTAGGCACAGGTGTAGGACATGCATGCTATGTACACACACGGGATGAGTGGTGCATGTTGACGTGAAGGGATCCCACTGCTCGACATGGCCAGTATACAGTGGTTATGGTGAGTGACATATTGCAGATATGTCAGTGCTAGCCATGGCATGACATGCTACATGATTGCAACATTAAACACCACACATACCCAATGTGTGTCATGTGACCTATACACCCACTAGCATTCCAGGACATATATGTGACACTTTGTTCGGATGGTGACTGCTGTGCATATTGTGTATACTGGCATATGTAAGCACACACACAACATGCTATGCATATTGTGTATAGGTGCATATGTTTGCAAACTCACAACATTGAGGTGCACAGCAATGACTGCTATGAGTAGTACTGTGGTCACTGTAACTGGATTGGGTGTAGTACCCTGTGCCATAATCATCATCATGCATCTTGTGGTCACTCACAGCTACTAATGTGTGCAAGACCAATGCCTAGCATGCTGTTCCTGAACTGCAGTGCTGTGGCTATGCTCACAATTACACAGCCACTTTGTACATGGGTGTGTGAGGTGCCCGATAGGGAGCATTGCCTAACATGACTGTGTTATGTGTTGAAGAGTGTTGCACAGCCCCATGATAGGCCTCTACCCCAGAGGTACATCATGTGTGTGTGTGCATGACATGTGGGATACTGAAGTGTGACCTTACAGCGGGTGTGTGATAATGCTAAATGTAGCATGTTTTCGTGTACTGTGTATGATAAACGTGTTCTGTTGTGTACAGCTGTAGCAACTATGCATATCCAATGTGCTGTATAGTGTTGCCACAAATGTGTCTGCTGCTCTGTGCATTGCATGTGATTGAGGCAGCTACTGACTTTACTGAGATGTTTAATGTCTCACAGCAAACATGCACAGCATGCATTATGTGTAGGTGTGTCACGTGTACATGGCCTACACCTCACCTATGACATGCACATGTCATTACCAATATTAAAGTGTTAACATACTCACCAGCATGTATCATCTGCCCTGCTGTCACACCAGAGGGACCTACAAAAATATGACAAAGTTTGTCAGTGGCCACAACTGTGGCATTGTTAGGGTGAGTGTGCTAAACTACAGTAGAACAACATTCAACAGTCACAGGTGTACAGATACTATTCCAAATATCAGTATTGCACACAATAGGCAGCACAACTGCTGAACACACAGTACACATCTCACATATGCACATTCTAACAATACAGGTAACAGTAGTCTACAGCTAGGGTATATTACCTGCACGCTCCATGTCATCATGCTGGGTGGCTCCGGCCTCCATGATGACACATGTGTGATGCTGTTGCTGCTGTAGGCTAGGAGCCACCACGCTTAGGAGCAACTCCTCCACTCTGGTGAGGGGGGATGTATGGCCACCCCACCACCTGTGGCAAGCTGTTGTCTATGGATATCAGATGCATGCCACCGGACATGTCTAATTAAATCAGTGCATTGATGGCATACCTGCTCATATGTCCGGTTATGCATGCCTATGTCATTTACCCGATGAACAAGATCTTGCTACAGTGCAGTACGCTCATGCTGGTGCTGGCTGGCCCTGGAAAACAACAGTGTATAGTGCTGCACCAGGCTGTTATGTATTTCCTGTTCCTCCGCAGCTGTATATGATGGATTGAGTTGATGAGCCATAGCCCTGGAAGACAATTAAACAATATGTGTGAGCAAGTCATGTGGCACACTTAACATTATTAAGTACAGATATCACTTAACTGCCATATATAGCATCTGTTTGTCTGTCAGAGGATACACACGTTCAATACCACATATGAGTGCTCAGCCCACAACTGGCTGACAGTTCAGGCCACACTCCATATAACAAACCAGTATACACCAGTACTCGGCACACTGTTTGGGATACAATGCATAACCTCGCCACAGGGGTATATATCAAGCTAATGCATGAAGAAATATGTCAACCAATGCAATGAATGTAATGTACATTTACAGTATTACCAGTAAACCACCCTAGTTGTTGATGCCATACCCCTACCTAACATATGTGCACGGTTGTTAATATAGCTGGCATACTGCTGTAACAGAGTATACATGTTGCTAGGTACACACACATACCCTGTAACACACATGTGATTGTGGGCATGGTACAGGCATCATTACACACACATCAGACATACATACAACACACAAATGTATGCCGACACAAATGAGCATTACCTGTGTACCTTACAGTACTGTGTGCCCCTACTTACAGGTACCTATGCCTGAGGTATGCAATCTGTGTAGACTACAGGAAACACACAAGACAGTGTTACCAGGGAATGTGAACATACACCATACTGTGCTGTTTAATCCTACAGCTTCAGGTAGTACAACAGTTTATATGTGAGCTGGATTCACCAGCAGTACCATTTACTGAGCATACATGTATTGCTTCAGCCTACAATGAGACACCACAGTTGTGCAAAAGGAACTACGTCACAACATATGCCATTCTACTATGTCTGCATCCCAATAACTGACACATCTTTCTCTGGCCTCACGCCTAGGACACAATCTACCATGACAGAAACAACTTCACACTAAGCTATCACACCTTTACAGACCTTGCACACATTCACTGTCACACTCATTCCACCTCACATAGCAGGTATTGAACTGAGTACATGTGTGTGTGCATTGTGTCATAGGTAGGTAATACGCTATTGGCCCTAGGGCCTAGAGCAGCCTAGCCATATGCTACCCTGGCCTTTGACACACATGCAATGTGATTTCACTTACTCCTGTCAACCGGATACACAGAGGTGACTCCCAGGGCATATGACCTATCCACCAAACAATCATCAGGGGTATGTATGACATCTGCTAATGAGGAGCCTTGTTTGTTAATGCTGGGTGGTTTAGTCCAGAGTATGGTATATTTGTGGATAGGAACCTGTACCTCCAGAATGTGCTGTTTAGTGAGGTAGCGAGGATTAGGGCCCTAGGTCATGTAGCCCGGAGGGATTGTGAGGTGTTGACATAGTGGTTGGCCGACTGCTATGGGTGTGACATACCTCTGTATGTCCGGCAGAGGTAACCTCTGGGTGGGCAGTATGCAACGCAATTTAGCTGTGGTTTTGTGAGTCAGTCTGCATAGGGCATGTGTTTGAGGGAAGTATTACTCTTTGTGAAGTATGTCTGTGGCCTTTCCACTTGCTGTAGTTGTCATGTGAGGTACATACCACATGGGGCATTGTGATGAGTAGAGGGGAACACTGCCTATATTTCCCTAGATGACACACCTTTTGTGATGACACGTACCACGTGGACAGATTACAAGACTAGTGTGGCACTGTCATTATCAAAGGGGAGGATACTGTCCACCTGTGTGCCATGTTCCCTTCTGACACCTTCAGTGTTACACAGGCTACCACCTATGTGGTAGTTACTGGGTAAAGGGTTTTGGAATGGGGTATGGCACTGCAGTACCAACACTGGTGTTCAGTCCATGCCTTGGTCAACAGGCACCTGTTGCAGTACGTATGACCCCGTGTCTCCCTCTCTCTCTCTCTATATATATATATATATATATATATATATATATATATATATACACACACACACACACACACACACACACACACACACACACACACACACACACACACATATATATATCTATACATATCTATACATATCCATATATATCTATATATATCTATATATATCTATATATATCCATATATATCTATATATATATATATATATATATATATATATATATATATATATATATATATATATATATATATATATATATATATATATATATATATATATATATACATGCATGTATACATCCATTGCTGTACATATAAATGTACATATAGGCACATATACTGCCCACCTTTTATGGTGGGGATGTCAATTATGCAACAGTTGTGAGACATACAGTTATGTAATAATATTGCACAGTGTTGTGCAGAATGCATTTTGCTGTCCTCAGGCCGTATAGCTCTAGCAGGCCTCACTGCCTGTAGCGCAGTCCTACAGCGTTTAACCACCACATGACATATACCGGCACTGCTTGCGGTCTGCAATGCCACACACTGCAACCTACATACATTTGTGCACATAGCAACCTTCAACAACATATATATGTCCAGCCTTCACTAACAGTTGCAGTATGTCCCTTGCCCTATGCACATGTGCATATACATATAGATACAGACTGCTGCCACATATGGATGATTCACAGTGTGTAGAGTACCCTTCAGACACATTATTCGGATGATTGCAAATACATATCTGTTACATACCTTACCTTTGTATTCCTCACCTCCGTCTGTTGTAGCTGTTGCTTTGTTATTTTTTTTATTTATTTATTTTTGGTTTTGGTTTCCTCTGTTGGTCTTTCTTTTCAGTGTCTGTCTCTTACAGCCTGTTTGTCACCATCTGTCTGTCTGTCTCTGTCTGTCTGTCTCTCTCTCACTCTCTCTCTCTCTCTCTCTCAGTTGGTGCAATGATATTATTGCATGTGTGGACAGCAAGTACAGGCTGCTTTTCTAGGTATCTGCACATGTGCATGTGATGGCCTCTGCACCAATTGGTGCCTACCATTTAGTAATTGCATGCAGCCTGCTGTGTGGTAATTGCAGTACTCACTGTGATTGCAGGACACTGCTATAAAATGCTAGGTTAGGTAGGTGTAGCCCTTTCAGTTGTGCAAGGTGGGGCCCATGCTTGTTTGCTGTGGACACTGTTGTCTCAGTCAGAAGGTTGGTATATGTCTCATATCTGAAGCTAGGGTTGTAGCCAGTGATATGCATGTTGTACTGAAACCTGACTGTTGCTTCTTCCAGTGCACTCTTCTCAGTGTGTAAGTTTACTCACACCTCCTAATGCTAACACTGGATACATGGGAGTATGTACTTTCTTTTCAAATTAGAGAATTAACTGGCATACAACAGTAGTTATTGCAATGTGTTCCTGTGGCTTTCCTATTTTCCCTTTACATTCACTCATTGTAATGCATGATATATTTCTTACAGCACCAAGTTATTGTATACCTGCTTTGGCTTAGTGGTACTTCATGCGGACTGGTGAGTCCAAGGTGTGGGGTTCGAGACTGACAAGGGTATTTTATTTTGCTGCTGAGCAGTACAAGGGCCCTGTCATACACAGTGACTAAGGCATTTTTAAGCAGTTGTAAGCGGGTTTGTGTGTGTTTGCGCGACACTTAGCTAAGCGCACACATGTGCACACTGGTGCAAACCCACTTACTACTGTTTACAAGTGCTTACTCTCGCTAACCCCCATGCTCATTTCTTTGACAGAAAAGTAAATGGGGAGATAGGAATGTGGTGATAAAAGGTGCACAAAGAGGGGAAGACAGTAGGGAAACCAGCTTGGGATGTACAGGATGGGTGTGGGGAAGGTCCATAGCTGCCCATTTCTTTACCAGCAACAGCTGTGCATATGCAATACATTAGGAGTGAAATTTGAAACCTTCCATCCCTGAGAGAGGGGTGAGGACAACTAAGTATGTTGTATTACCAATTATGAATACCAGGCACATGCACTGTTTGTGAACTGCTATACTGTCATTAGTACGTTACTCACTTCTGAACAGTTTGTGATTTGTTTGTGTTGACATTAACACAGTCTGCTCAGGACAACTGGACATATTTCAGTACTGTGTATGCCTACCTACACCTGTGGGTGTGCCTGACTACACAGGTATATGGTACTTTTGGGTAGGGGTGCAGAACTGCGGAGAGCATTATTTATTATTGTGTGCTGTTTATCTTGCTGAACATGCAGAGTTGATGTGTACCTGTTAGTCTATAAAGGCTAGTAGTCTGTCTCAATAGCTCCCACCTGTGGACATATCCAGATGTTAGACAGAATTTAGCCTAGTATCCTTTGACTGTGCACCACACCAGTCTTTTCAGCACCTGAACAGTGGCATTGTCACAGGTGGTTGCTAGCAGTACATGGCTACATCCTTTGATATTTCTGTGGTGTACTCCTACATACGGGCATGCTTGTGGAATTCATTCTACAGCTATTTGCTGAGTGTGTAACAGCAGACAAGCTGATATGCCTGTGTGTTTCTGACACTTCCAGGCCTCAGATACTCTCAGGTAAATATTTGAACAGCCACAGGGAAAGGTACATATAAGTGGGATACACCGGTGATATATTTCAGATATTTTGCTGTTGAGACTTTGGGGGATTCAGAGAATATGTATTACAACACCTTTTCTGACGTGCAAGCAGTGTCTACTCTCACTTATTGACATTTTTCATTAAGTGAGATTCCCCACCTTTCTGCCTACTATTAGTACATTTCACAGGGAGTCAGAGGGGTACAGCTAACATTTGTTTGCAAATAAGGGACATCCCTGTAAATCAGTCACAGTTCGGAGGTCTGGCCTCTGACCTATTCAAATATGCCAGTGTTTATCCTGCTCTGATACTGTGTGGACTTTGTAAGGTGCTACTGTAACATTATTCCCTACTATCATGGCTGGTTCTCTTTTCACAGTCATGTCATGTAATTCCACAACACTTGCTGGTTAAGGGCCACAGAACAAGATTTGTGTTATGCCATTCCTATTCACCCTTTACATTCACTCATTGTAATGCATGATATATTTCTTTCAGCACCACATTATTGTATATATGTTGTGGCTTAGTGGTACTTCATGCAGTCTTGTGAGTCCAAGGTCTGGGGTTCAAGACTGACAGGGGTATTTTATTTTGCTGCAGATCAGTAGAAGGGCCCTGCCATAGAGTGATTAAGGCACTTTTAAGCAGTTGTAAGCGGCATTGCGTGGGTTTCCGTGATGCTTAGCGATGCTTAGCTAAGCACACACATGCGAACACTGGTGCAAACCCGCTAAATACTGCCTAAAAGTGCTTACTCCCACTAAGCCCTGCGCTAATTTCTTTTAAAGAAAAGAAAATGGGGAGATAGGAAAGTGGTGAAAAAGGGGGCACAAAGAGGGACACACAGTAGGTAAACAAGCTCGGGATGTGCAGGACGAGTGTAGGGAAGGTCCATAGCTGCCCATTTCTTTAACAGCAACAGCTGTGCATATGCAATGAATTTGGAGTGAAATTTGAAACCTTCCACCCCTGGGAGAGGGGTGAGGACAACAAAGTATGTTGTACTGCCAATTCTAATTATCAGCTTACATGTTTGTCCGATGGACATGTGTGCGAAACAGGCAGCTATGTATGGGGCGTAACTTTTTTGTGGGGTACAGATTGCCCTTTTTTCTTTTTTTTTTCAGGTGAGAGTGGGAAGTGAGGTAGGGAAGTAGGTATGTCCGGGGAGGTAGGTTGGGAAGGTAAACAGACAAGATAGACAAGACGCATACAGGGGTGGTGTATGACACATGGGGTGGGTGACACAATTGACGGGGTCGGATGTTTGGAAATCGCAAGCCCATGAGCCCACAGATGGTAACAGTGGAACTGAGATCCCCACCCATGGGCAGTCACCAGTGAACCTTCACAGCCCCGAGGGTGGCTGTGCTGGGGGCTGCGTAGGATGGGCAGGCTCACTTGTGAGACGCGCCACTCTCACCTCAAGCTGGCATAGGGGATCAGCGACTGAATGCTGGATCTCCCTATGCCCCACAGCCCGGACCCTATGAAGAGTCACAGGTGGCCCTTCTCCACCCACGCTTGCACGGGGGGGATGAGCCCCATCCCCTGCAGTGCTTCCACCCGAAGGTGGCATGGGACCAATGGAGGAGGGGAGCCCCTGCTGGGCACCAGACCTGCTGGTGCCAGGTGCACTCGCCAGCTGAGGAGGGACAGGTGGGTCCGCTGGGACCGGCCTTCCCATACGTTCTGTGATTAGGTGTGTTTAATTACAACATAAGCAAAACAGCATTCCAGATTAGTTGTAACAGCATGCAATAATATTCCCATTAACCCAACACACCAAGGGTACAGCAACAGCAAGCATAACACATACATATATTGAACCACAGTGATTATTCCAACAGCATACAGGGATGTTTGGTAGCAACAGGCCACCATGATTGTGGTGTTTAAACAGGGCACATGCATCAATGTGAATGCAAATATTTATAGAACAATAGGACATATGTCCCAACAAATATTTAAGATTACACATACCCATTGAGGTGTGGAATTGCATAGTTTATGCATATACAGTAGGGTGTATAAAAAACCTTGGTTAACATCTTATGATGACCTTTTAGTCTACACTACATTCATAGTGACTGCAAGTGTATATCTCCTACCTGTATTATTACACTTGCCACCATACATTAGGTTGTGTACTGGGTTTGGCTAGCTCAATATATGCCTGACCTATATCTGACATACTAACTGTCCAGGATGCAGATGTTACTGCTACATATTTCTTGATTGCATTTATTGGGATGTTTTCACATGACATTTTCACTTCGATTTGTACAGAACCCTGTATTTCTTGACACACACTCACATTTCTGGGGAAAAAATAACATGCTACACGTGTGCCAGGTTTACTTATTCATGCCAGCCAGTAACTGCCTGTTGTGGACTGTATATATGTTTCACAGCTACTAGTACTTCCATCACTCACTTTATATGGGACTGCACAACTCTGGGTTGCCAGCACCTTTTCAAACAGCACTGTTTGTATACTGCAAGGGTACAACAACTTTTTAGAATCTGTGACACAGACACACTCTGGGTTTTAGACCTTTATTAATGACATTACACATTTTTCCACAGGCTCACACCTTTATTTGTTTTAACGGTGTATAAGGCAGACATGTTCAAGACATATAATACCTTTATTAAGAGGTTAGAACAATCTTTTTTCAGGCTCACTCACTTATTTTATATAACAGTGCCTGCAGAGATATTATTCCAGACATATGTTACCTTACTTAATGGGTTTCTAAACTCTTTTTCTGCCTCTCTGACATTTTTGTCTGACAGTACATGCAGAGGACTTATTCAGGCAATTTTATGGCTGTATTAATGGACTACAACACTTTCTTTCATGCTCTCGCCCATATTTTATATAACAATACATGCAGAATAATCACTAACCTACCTGGTGGTACAGCCTTAGCAGCCTATCAGCATAGGCTTGCTGATTCATAGCACGGTCACCTGCAGCTGTAAAGTAAATGAAGGGATATTGAGACATACCTATCCATTATACATACTCCATTATCAATTCTTACATACTGCATTCCATGGCTACATACTCAATTGTGGGGCATCCCGCATCCCACGGGCCTCCTGTTAACATTGGTTCAGGTGGTCCTGCTTTCATCTCTTCAGGTCTGCATGGTGGTGACAGACCTACTCACCAGTCCGAGGAATGCCTGTGGCACTGGTGAGGTCACGAGCTAATTGGTTCCAAGCCTCTGCCTTGCACTCCATCCCTTGGAACTGGCCCTGCAGGAGTCTTGACTCGTGACGGTGGACAAGGAGCCAAACCATGTATTTGGACTCCTCGATACCCCAACGTTGCGCTCGGAAGCCCGTTCCCTCTCCGACACCAGACATTCTAACTGCAGATGTGAGCTACATTCAGTTATGGCATGTATTCCCACCTGTGGGGCTTAAATATGCCGCATTTCCCGCACTTTTTTGTGATTGGCCATTTTGTAAAATTCTCAGCTGACTGCAGACCTGCTTAGTAATGGTTAAACTACCATTCGTAAGTATGTCAATGTTAATAGTGGCTGTTTCCCCCCCTGTTGTCATGGCTTAGTGGTTCTGTACTTAGCTTCTGATGCACAGAGTCCTGTGTTCGAATCTTGTCATTCATTTTATTTTCATACTATCCAGGCAGGCTAGGGGGTGTGGCTGCATTTAAGCATCTTTGCTCTATGTTGCTCCTCATTGCCCTATGGTGCCCTGGTTGGCATGGCATGCACGTCCGCGCAAACACATTGCACTGAGTAAAGCGCCATTGAACTGTGGGCAACTCTATTGCACTGGGTAAAGCGCTATTAAACTGTGGGAACCTCTATTACGGTAGGTAAAGCGCTATTAAACTATTGCGCTGGGTGAAGCGCTGCTTAACTACAGGCAATTTTATATCAGGATCCTTTAAAATATTTATTTTGTTCACTGATACATTGGCCATTTCACTGCTTTTTGGTAATGTTTAAACATATTTGTCAGGTATTATTTCATATACTGATTTAAAAAATAAATACGAAGGGGAGTGATGAGACTCTAACCATGAATGCCTCTTCTTTGTGCGAATGCTCTACCATTACACTATTGCTATTTGGTGTGATTTGCATTAACATTCTTTCTTATGCTCTTCCATGTCAGAATTGCTAACTCTAGCTAAATAATGGCCACACCCGCGCACACACGCGCAAATACAGGCAGCTATTTTGGGGATTTAAAAAAATATGTGTAATGTTTTGCGTTTTACAACTGTGATAGGGGTTTACAATATCAGGGAGTGTGATGCTGGGTGCAGGGACATTTGAGCGGACTCGCTGCTGTGTGTGTGCTTTGATTAGCTTTAAAACACTTGCAGGGGCGTGGACATTTAGACTGCTTGGCAGTTGGACACGCCCCCTGCTTTCTTACACGGCCCGCGTAAGACTTACGGTTGAGTCAGTGTGCCCTCATGCATATTCATGGCATGCTGATGTCAAACCATTCAACTGCAGCCTCCGAATAAGACTTATTAAGTCTTACACAGAGGATTAGTGAATCCGGGGGTTGGAGTTGTAGGAGGCTTGGTATGTGTTTTTTTTTTTACTTAGCATGAGTGTACAACAATTTTGTGTTGATAGTCAGGGGATGTTGCTTAGCTGTAGGTGGGAGTTAGACTATATTATGCTCACTTTGTGCAACAGGCTGAAAGAGGGATGCTATCAATTTAATTACTTGAACTTCTCATGGACATAGTTCCTTGTGATGAACAGTTCATTTTCAGGCACAATGTGGCAGTTCTTATGCTGTTCTAAGAAATCGAGTGCTTCAAGGCTGGCAGCAAAAGAACAGATGACAACACTTAAAAACATGTTTTTGCAGGGGGCCAAGCCCTCCTGCACCCACCACACCCCTGTAACCTGAGATCGCTGTACCATGAAGAGAATGGTAATGTAGATCACTATACAGTGCAGAACGGAAAGATTATCATTCTCTTCACTGTAGTGCAATCTCAGAGTTAGTATATTTAATTTGCAGGGGGTGTGGGGGTTACAACCCCCAACATGGGGGGTGCAGGGGGGCTTGTCCCCCTGCAAAAACATGTTTTTAAATGTTGTCATCTTTTCTTTTGTTTTGCAATTTCAAGATTCCACAATCTCGACATTATGGCTTCAGAATTGTGAAAGTTGAGATTGTGGGAATCTCGAGATTTCGTACTGGACCCATATATATCTATATATAGATATATATATATATATATATATATATATATATATATATACATGTGCGTGCATGTATACATTTTATATATATATATATATATATATATATATATATATATAAAATCTGTATTTTATATATATATATTATATATGTATTATATATATATATATATATATATATATATATATATATATATATATATATATATATAATATATATCTATACCTATGGGCTCTATGTCTGAATTTTAAACTTTCAGAACTTCGAACTGCTTATGGTTGAAACCATAAAATCGAACTTGTGAAATTTAAATTAAAAAAAATAAAAACAATTTTTTTTTTAAGTTTTGCATGGGAGGCAAGCCCCCCCTGCACTCACTCCACACCTCCTGCTAATTAAATGTACCAATTTTAAGATAGCACTACAGACAGGAAAACAGTAAATATAGCATTCCATGCTGTATGGCGATCTCCATTTCATTGGTCCGAACTTTGACACTTTCGATCTTATGGTTTTGACCATAAGCAATTCAAACTTGTGAAATTTAGAGTTAGACCTATATATATCTATATCTATATCTATATATATATATATATATATATATATATATATATATATATATATATATATATATATATATATATATATATATATATACATATATATATATATATATATATATATATATATATATATATACATATTTATATATATATATATATATATATATATATATATATATATATATACAGTGAAAAAAGGGGTAAATTTCCCTATCCTCGCTGTAGTGTGATTTCCATTCAAAAGCTTCAAGTTTTCAAAAACTCAGTCATATGATCTCAGTCATATAGAGTTCGAGTTTCTGAAAACTCAATCCACTGATAGAGACCCATAAATATATATAAATGTGTGTATATATATATATATATATATATATATATATATATATATATATATGTGTATAGATATATGGATCTACCTGACAACACCGACGCACTACAACACCGACAACAAAATCACCAACACCACATAACCGAAAGTTCACAAACACGAAACCTCACATGCCAGACACACCACAATCCCGACAATCAACAAACAAAGCAAATCCCCTGTCCAAAAAGCACACACACAACACAAGCACACCAAAATCCTTACAAACCCACACTAAACCTTACATACACATCTATCTACAACCTTAACCCAAACCCTAACCCTAAGGTCTGTCACTATCACACACTCACCTAACCCACACCCTAACCCTAACTCACTTAACCCGCCCCTAACCCTAAAGACTGTCACTATCGCACACTCGCCTAACCCGCGCCCTAACCCTAATTCACTTAACCCGCCCCTAACCCTAAAGACTGTCACTATCGCACAATCACCTAACCCGCGCCCTAACCCTAACTCACTTAACCCGCCCCTAACCCTAAAGACTGTCACTATTGCACACTCACCTAACCCGCGCCCTAACCCTAACTCACTTAACCCGCCCCTAACCCTAAAGACTGTCACTATAGCACACTCACCTAACCCGCACCCTAACCCTAACTCACTTAACCCGCCCCTAACCCTAAAGACTGTCACTATCGCACACTCACCTGACCCGCGCCCTAACCCTTACTCACTTAACCCACCCTATCCCTAGAGTCCGTCAATATCGCACACTTATCTTACTCGCACCCTAACCCTAATGTCCACCACTACCGCATACTTACACATCCTTTTCACATGTCGGTGTTCTCAGCGTCGGGGTTTTCATCCGTCGGTCATCCCAGTTTTCAATCTTCTGGTGTCGGTCTTCTCATCGTCGGCGTTATCAGCTTTCGGCGTTGTCAGGTAGACCCATACATATATAGATATATATATATATATATATATATATATATATATATATATATATATATATATATATCCATGTGTGTGTGTAAAGGAAACCAAGGAAAGTTAATATCCATTTAATAATAAACTTAGTAATTTCTTCCAGCCATATTCATACTGGACTTCATCTGAGAAATGGCCTTCCACATTTAAACATTAATACATCTTCTCAACCAATAAACTACTCAATCAAGCATGCAAATAAACAAAGTAAAATATTGCATAATATCATTAAAAACTGTGACAGCCACCAAAATGTATATAAAACATTAATCGTAACATCTATTTAATGTTCTAGATTTCATGACAAGTTTGGTAATGATCACTTCATTTAATCCCCAGAGTTTATTGGCACATAATGTAAATTACCAATATACAATATATTTCTTTTTTCTCTATCATCAATTGCAAGTCCCCCGATGTCACGAGATGCTACCATTTTCCCACAATGAAGAAACAAAATTTGACAGAATCATAAACAAGGCATTTTTGTTTTTCCTTCCTTCTTTTTTTAAAAGATGTTTATTGAAGTTTAACATAAAGAAGAAAAAATAGTTACAAAACTGCCCCAAAAATAAAACTTTTTACAATAGTGTCTGCATCAAAACAATTAAATCTTATGATTCAAAGAAAGAGCTCTAAGTAAGTTAATTAACATAGCTATTGTAAAATTTGTAAATCAATATTTTGCATGGAATACACTGAATTTTAGCTAATTATTATTTTGCATTCCTTCTGAGTGCATACATATGATGTAGTGCTCTATGCAATAACTTCCTACTAGCCTTACCTACATAAAAGGCAGTGCATGAAATTCAAGCAGCTTCATAAATCACATTGTCTGTGGAGCAGGTCTAATTTTGGTTTACCTTTGAAATGCTGAAAATCTATTCTATGATTGAACATTTGGGCGAACCGAAAGAGCGAAAGTGAAACTTCGAACGTCACCGGAGTTCGAAAATCAGCAAATGGAAAAGCAGATTTGCTGATTTTCTAACTACAAGTTTGAATACACATCATAATGCAGGGGGGCAAACCCCCCTGCACCCCCACACCCACCTACTTTAATATTCTAACTCCAAGATCGCACTACAGTGGGGAAAAGGACCATTTCCCGATCCCCACTAATAGTGCAATCTGCACCAAAAATGCCGAATCTGCAATGAGCGAACGCATAGTGACAGTCGCTCATTGCACATTCGATGCATTTTTTTTTCAAGATTTTGCAAACTTGAAAACGTACTTTCAACCTTCCTACTTTCATACATTTGCATTACACACATGTAAAGGTAAACCCTATTTTTACAAACTGCTTTATGTAGTGCCATTTCTTGTTTCCATAAAATGTGGACTATTAGCCTTAAATCTTTAAGCTTTACAGTCTCTGTAATTGCATGTGTCCTTAGTTTTTTAATGAAGAAATACAATTTTAGAAATGTCAGACAGATTTTTTCCCCAACAGATTGCACATTTTTACCCCTTTGATGATAAAAAGGAATACCCCATTACTTTACATAGTATTGAATTGGTGTGCAATAACTTATTCTTAGTACATTTTATATGGACTGTACACGGCTACCACTACTATGCCACTTCAAACACATACACTAACTACCAATGAGTAATATACATGTAATACGTGTGTGTGCATGTGTGTGCTTGTGTGTGTGTGTGCGTGTGTGTGTGTGTGTGTGTGTGTGTGTGTGTGTGTGTGTGTGTGTGTGTGTGTGTGTGTGTGCATGCGTGCTTGTGTGTGTGTGTGTGTGTGTGTGTGTGTGTGTGTGTGTGTGTGTGTGTGTGTGTGATGTATATGAATGGACCTCGTCATGCAGAGATTTGAGGTTTTTTAAATACATTTTTGTGGATTTTTAATTTTCTATTTTTATATTTTGGGGTTAGAAATGGGGATTGAGCTAGAGGACACATTTTAATTTATTTTAGGTAACCTTCAGTGTAAGTTTATGGAGCGTTGGTTAATAAGGTAAGGGGTGTTACCAATGCATTTTTATTAGTTGGCTCCTTAAATGTATTGTTTGTGTGCCATTTCAGTTTTTTGTAAATAGTTTGTTCTGGGAATTAGTAGGCTTATCAGATAGGTTGGTTGCAGGCACCATTATGGGGGAGGTTAACTTTCAGATTTTGACTAGCATGTGGTAGTTTTTGTTGTCATGTTGTGGTGCTTGGAGGATGAGGTAAGTCCTTTTGGCAGGCTGACATGCTGAACCAGTTGTTTTCTTTTAGACAAGGGCTGGAGTGGCTCTTCCATGGTATGCACAGCATTGCATTGTAGTGAATTTTATGTTTTACCTTTCTGTATTTTTAAGGGCTTTCTTTGGCTTAAAGAACAGGTGAATTTGTCTGGGGGAGTGGATACGTATACTTTACTGTATTCTGCTGAGTTGTTTTGTGTGAAGTCTAATTTTTTTCTTAGTTTTTCAAGCGTTGCTTTTAGGGGTGTTCAGGCTGTACACTTAGAGGATGAGAAGTTCTTCCGTTACTGCTGAGGTTTTCTTCAAGTGCTTATTTTATACTCTTCAGTTCTTTCTTGGGTTTTTCATATTTTTTTTCCATTTGGTGAGTCATTTCTTTCCATTTTGGGTTGAATTTCATGTAAGTTTCATGATTGTTTTGTATACTAATTTATATGATTTCATATGGAGTTTAGAGTAGTATATTTACAATTATTAATATTTTAATTTGTAAATGTTATTTTAATAATGTATTCAGTTGCACGTACTTGTCCTACTCAGTTTTCTTTGACAGTATTGTTTTGATCACAATGTCGTATGTCTAAATGTGTTACTTTTATAATGCAATATTGTCATTTTGTGTGAGTATTAGTAAATACCAGATTCTACTTTTAGAAGAGCTGGAAGGTTAAAAAAAGCTTGCTTTATGATTGTATTATAGAAAAAAGAGCTGTTTGTTGCAGAGTTCCTCCTTCTGAATGAAACCTATACTGGCTCTACTAGACATATACTGATTATGTGTACAGGCATCTTACTCAGTTATGTCTTGCATGCTGATGCCAATTATATGAACATGAGTCAGGGTAATGTGTGCCAGTCTACAACTGCCATCTTGAATGTCAGAAAAGTATGCCTAGTACACCACAGTGTCCAAGAAGATCATATGATCGGAATATGTGACAGTGCTGTAAACCAACGCAGTAGTAAACAGCACAGCAGTCACACAGTACAGGTAAATCAATAAATATTTTATGCCTTATGTATCTTAGTTTGTTACCTGTCACTGCTGCGCTGCCATCAGCTGTCTTATCTGGGAATGTTTCATAAAAATTTTTACTTGCCAAACCTCATATTAGACCAGGGGACATTACCATTTTATGGCAATACTGATACTGTGCATGCTGTCATTGTTGGGAGATCTCTGATGTCAGTGGGAGGCAGCAGGACAAGTTTAGGTGTGATAGTAGTTGTGCCTGCATAGCAGGAAACTCCTTAGCTAGTAACATTTTCAATACTGTATAATAAAGCTTTTCTTTCCTTTATTTTTATTTTACTGGCGCTAATATTTTGCTCAAGAGAAGAGGGTTGCTGGGCTAAAAGGTTTGGATACTAAGTTGATGGCTACCTGTTGATTTACTCCACTGGGTCTGTCTTGTGTTGTTAAAAGCTATTTCTTTTTTAATAGTGCTCATTCAGGGAGGGTGCTGATTTGTATATGCTCTGTGTTTGTGGAGTATATAATGCCTACATAAAGGGCACTATGTGTCTACTTTTATGAATCAGAATAAACTTTAATACATCATTCTGTGGCAGATATAGCCTGGATCATGGCACACAGTATAGGGCTGTCAGTGATAGAGAGAATGTGTTTTGGAAATGTGAATAGCTACACTGCTGGTCTGTTTGATGATTCTTCCCAGAAGTGCCACAAAACATTACTTTTGACCACACAGATTTCATATATTCATTATATTACTACTGCTTGCAGTGAAATACTATAATATTTGACAAGTTTCATTACATGTTACTGCTCATCTGCCGTTTAGTGATAGAATTTAAACTACATGAAGTGTTCATAGTGAAACTGAAAGAAACTGAATTCTTATATTAATAAAGCCATTGCAGCTGTCAGTAATTTGTTATTCTTTGTAACCTGTAATAATACTTTGGTGCCTTCCATTGAAAGGCTTTGTTTTTTTTTTCATTTTGATTGTATCTGTCTTATCAAATACCATTTTGTAAAAAAAAATGTATCAGTTTGGATAAAAGCAGTTAACTGGTACTTCACTCCAGTGAAACATGAAACAAAGGACATCAGATTGTTTTCTTGGATGCAAAGACTGTTTGTGATGTTTGTTTGTTTTTTAATGTGTCCATTAAATGAAGCTGTTTCGTATTCATTTCTTTATGGACTTGCATAGTTGTAAATCTTTAACTGGACTTCTTTATTCCTTCATTTCTCCATCTGGCAAAAGGTAATTTAATGTCATGCCAGTCTAGTCTTATTAAGCCTGCAGTTGTCTTGGAAAAAATACATCATCACATTAGCTCAATTGGTGAGGATAACCTCCCTGTGGAGAACTATGTGTGTGCCAGGAGAGACATAAGCAGGTCTAAAATAAATACATACATTAGAGTTTAGCCATTTATCATTTTTTTTTTCAGTGAAGCCAAGTTAAATGCAGAAGTGTTATACTTATGAAATGAGCATATCTGACCACTAACAGTAGTAAAAGAAAATAATATACCAGATAAAACACTGCTTGCTGCAAATAAATCTATATATGCATGTGTGTGTGTGTGTGTGTGTGTGTGTGTGTGTGTGTGTGTGTGTGTGTGTGTGTGTGTGTGTGTGTGTGTGTTTGAATGCTTGTCTGTGTATGTGTTTGTGATGGGTAGTGGTAAGTACAGCGTATGCTTTTTTGTTGTATATGGAAGCCCTAATGACGTAATATGAAGAGGAGGCCCAGGCACTTTTCTCTAGTTTGAGGGAGCCTTATTGTGATATAGTGTAAGAACTTATGTCTCAGTCAGTTCTCGTTCTATAAATGGGACATGGTGTGAGGCTCAGTCTTTACCTTGTCTTTTGGAAACTTTTGATTCTCTTTCACTTGCAATAAGTGAAAATGTTATTTGTTGATTAATTTAGTTCCAGATTACCTGCTTAATCCAGTTCAGGATCAGATAGTAGTGGAAGCCTATGTTGGCACTCACTAACATGCTACGAAGGGGAACTAATGCTGGGCAGGGCATAGTCCCATTGCAGGATGCTCAAACACACATGTACACCGCCCCCAGACACACACACACACACACACACACACACACACACACACACACACACACACACACACACACACACAATCGCAGGTCACGTCAAGCATATCTTTAGGATGTGAAAAAAAAAATTAGAGCACCCAGAAAAACCCACAAAGGCACAGGGAGGACATGCAGACTCTACAGAGGATAAACCACAGTCAGGAATCATAATGTCGAATGAAGTGCTGTGAGGCAGCATTGGCAACTGGTACAGGACTATGCTGCCTATTAAGATATTAGTCATATGCATATCAGAAGGATAATGTTTCTGCTAAGATGTCATTCAATAGTGTTACAATGTATGGCAACCATTAGTGTCATATAGGTACATACAATTTGGCTTTTGCCTTCTTAAAAGTTTAGTTAAGTTCTCTGATAATCTTTTATCTTAAAGACTATATAACTGTTTAGCATGAGACATAATTCCCCTAACTTGTTCCCTTTCTAATATTCATTTAGTTTTCTTTTTCCAGAGTTTTTATGTCTTGTTCTGTAATGATTAAGTGCTCCTTATACACGGGACATTATTTAATTATCTCTGAAATGAATATTGAAATTTCTTTTGCTTTACTTGGCATTACATATTCTTTGTATTTTCATCTTCTTGGTTCCCATTGTCTGCCATCTGTTGTTAAATGAATATACAGTTATTTCACTTTTCATTTTCTTGATACAGCTAAGAAAATGGTTCCAACCACCAAGTCACTTATAACATTAAAGAAGTTCACTTATTTCTATAGGTTTACTTAAAGTTTTGTGGAAAAATTAATTTGTGGTATTTTTCTGTGACTGCAATTTAGTCAAGGTAATTTCTCAGGGCTAAATACCTGTTTGAAATCTATAACCCCCCAAAAAAGTATAGGACAGATTCAATTGGCACTAAACTGAGCCTCATGCATACAAAATCCTCTCTCAATTTCTGACTAACTCATGGCTATGGTCATGCACCTCTCCAGCATGATCTACATCGAGAAATACTTTATATTCCTAATAACCTTTCATCATATTATCTATCTATGCCCTTTCAAACACTTGCTCTCTCCCCATTCTTAGGTGGGAGTAGTATAATTTTTTTTATTATTTCTTAGCATAGTAGCCTATGCATCTAATACTTTTGCATATACTGATCCTCATATTTAATTGTATTTTTTTTACTTTATTATTACATCAATGCTGTATCCTCATGCGTTATTGTATACCATGTATTCCACTGTCAAATCGTATGCATATATGCTTTTTAATTACATGTATACTACTATTTTGTTTGATATATTTAACTCTATAGAGCTTCTATCCCCAGACCTCTGCTAAAAATGAGTATTTATTTCCCATTCTGACTTCGCCTGTAAACATATGTCAATAAAAAAACAATAATATGTGTATTGTTTGTTACTTATGAGTTTACATATAAAGTACTTTAATTCTGTGAATATCTAAGCTTCCTGTATTGTTTTGGTAACATTCTTTTCCTCAGCGGTAAAACAAAAGATTATCACTGAAAGCTGCCAGCAGAGATCCTAATGCAGATGTAAAACAATATGTTTGGGTTACTTTGTTTTTGTCCACAGACAATAATATTTTTGTAGCTGAGGTTTCGCCTAGTGGACAAAATCTGCAACTAGCAGTAGTATAACCCTATTTTTTCCCTTTAGCTAGCAAGTGATTATTTCAGTTGCATCATTTACAGCTATGGAATTTTACACCTCTGGAAGTATATAAATGCGTCCTTCAGTTTGTGATACTCTTCTGAATAATTAAGTTCAAAACCATAGCTGAAACGTATAAATGCCATGAGAATATCAAATACTATTAAAAAGGTACTAACAGAGAATCGCCCAATAAAAACATGTATTTACAATGATAATAGTTAATATATTCAATGTCTTTACACCAGTAGTATAATCATTTATAACAGAAAAAAATCTAGACCTAATATTTTGTCTTCATTTTCCAAAAAACATTTTTTTTATCTTGGTAGTTCTTTAAGTCGGGCTCAAAGCATCAAAACACTTTTTCATCTGTACTTGAATTTTCACAAGATAACACTTACCTCCTTTCTCTTTGCTTATTTTCTAAGATATTCACAGAAATAACATACTTATGCCTAGATACTTAATTAACAATATGAACAAGACCCAATACTTCTCAAGCTGCAAGACTTTCTGAGCAAGTATCATTTCAGTTTTGTCAATGCTATAAATAGGGCCATATTGCATATATATTTATAATGACAGTGGCAACTTCTCTACTGCTCTGCCTTCTACATGAAGAGTGACAATATGTATTTTTCTCTGCTACCATAAACATGTGATGTTCCACAGTCTTATGCAATGTACTCTATTATAAAATATGAATGAAAACAAAAATCTGTGCATAACAAGTGACTAATAATGGTAAGCATGTCCACTACAGTATATTCTAGACAAACAATTAGCATCATTTTTTTCACACGACCTATTTAACTTCCTACATTGCTCACTTAAGGACGTTAGCTCCACACAATACCATGATACCACAGGGAGTTATCTCTGTGAAACAGAAATAAAGCAAAAAGGTGCTGCAAGTTCTGATTAGCTGTACAACTTCTGTGTTGTGTTTGTTATTTGATTCAGTTTTCCTTTTCACTTTGTTGTCAATGATATTTTTAATAAATGTTTTGATAAGGGCAAAATGGTTTCCAGCTCTGAATTCTTTATGTCAGAGGAGAGCTCGGTTTTCATTCTTAGTTTTAACTAAAGTAATAAAACAGCATTTTTATGACAGATGTGAGGAAGCAGATTATTATATGCTGTTCACATATCCCCCAAGTAACTGTAATGACTTGCTCACCACTGCTAAATGTGGGAAACATATTTTAATAGACATCAGTTCACAGTTTCTTTTCATCCTCTTTGAAATACATAATGCATGCAACAGATATGTACTCTGCCCTCTCCTATGGCATTTATAAATGTAATATTATAGTAGAAGTGGTTCCATGACATAGATGGAAAAAGACTTGGCTACAGTTCAGATGGTCCAAGTTCAAGTAATAGGCAGGACACTACTGGACTGAACCAGGGAGTATGGAAGTCAGTGGCTAGTGATAGTATGCTTATACTAGTGGTAGAGCAGATGAAAACATTAATGTTTGGTAATGAAGAGGCAACTTTTCAAGTTGAGAGGGGATGATGCATGATGAACAGATATCTCCAAAGTGCTGAAAAAATATGACCACAGTCTTAGCAAGTCATCTGAAGAAAAAGCTCAACAGGTCTCTGGCCATTAGGGAAATCAAAATTGAATAAAATAATGGTACAACAGCACTATTTCACAAGAAAGGTAGCAATAACAACCCGGTAAACTATTGTGCAGTTAGGCTGGCCTCTGTAGTTGGGGACAATAGTAGAATATTCAGGAAAAGTATGGTCACATACAGGAGGAAAATTAAACTTCTGGATAATGATAAACATAAATGTATAGCTAATCAAAACCCCATAGATAAATCTGCTATATTTCTGTTATAGGGTGTATAGGCTCCCTGATTAATGCAGCCTATCTCAGTTTCAACAAATCTTTTGACTTACATCCTGAAGCAAGTCTGTCTATTTACAGTGTTTGTATTTCCTCATGTGTGAGCCACTATATCCTGACTACACTTGAAGCAAAGCTGAACAAGAATATGGTGAGATATTTACATGTTCTCCCTATTCATGAGGGGCTGGAGTGCTAAACCAGTGGTGAAACTGGGGTTACCCATCCATCCTCCAAATTACAGTTGAATATGATAAGAGAAGAACTTATATGTGGAGTGGAAGACTATTCTATAGAAGCAGCATTCTCTGTGATATAGACCTGGCCTTTCAACATGTTCTATTTATTTTGCAAAAGTGACTGAATTCCATTGAGCAGATGTTTATACTACCACTGGTCTTGCAAATGCGTAATAGGTTTGACAGAATAGGGACTGAAGCTCTATACACAAGTCAAAAAACAGTTTCCTATAGCACATATGATACTAAAAATAGGAACAAGGCCTTGAGATGTAATAAATAATTTTTATGATTTAGGTCTCTGACTTTTTACTGAGAAAGCTTTGTGGCCATTCAAGCTGTGACAAGTGTTTGTACAGGTACACATTGAAAAGGGCATTATACTCAATGATTTGCCTAATGAGTGCTAGCACTATGGAAAATTACATTCTGTGTTCTGGATGTAACACCTTTAGATTTAAGCTGCAAAATGAAAAATAACTTCCTTGCAACAGAGGATACATGGTTATCAAGAGAAAATTCATTGTCAACACAGATTCCCAGATCTCTATCTGTGGGATCAATTTTCATAGGGTTGTTATCAAAGTGATAGTTACAAGCAAAGTCCTGTTTGCCAAAGGATAGAATTATATACTTCTTGGCATTTAGTCTTAGTCCATGACTTTGACATTAAATATATTTTTAGGATAAGCCCTGTTGGAGGATACTGATGTTCTTTGAGGAGATTATGATGGTACCGAGTTTGCAGTCATCTGCAAATCTGGTCAGCCAAAAACTCTTAATTTTAGTTTTAACCTCTGAGAAGTAAATGACAAATAGGACTGCTCTAAGGAATGAACTCTGACACGCTATGAGTAGGAGGTTTAGCCACCCACCCTAATATCCTGAGTTTTATTTGTGAGCCAATTTGCTATCCAGTGAGTTAAATATGGATTGACATTTACTTGGGAGAAAAAAAATCCAGAAAAGAAGTACAGGAGCAAACCAAGGCTGGCAAGACAAGTCAGCATAAATTCAACAACCACTATAACTTATTCAAGCAACAGATGTAAATGTTTGTTCAAGCAATAAATCCAAACCAGGTTCAAGTAAAATCCAAGCCGTTTATTGGTGAGCGCTTTCACCCTGTTAGGGCTTCTTCAAACCATAAAAAACAATCACTCAGTAAAATCAGGTGACATTGTATAAGGAAACAGGACTGACATCACTTCCTATTCCTAGCAAAAAACTTTACAATATGCATAAATAGTATATATAAACATTCATCTAATTCTGTGAATGAAAACAAATGTAAAAATACTAGCTAAAAATGGAAAGCTGAAACATTAAAATTTATCTCACAGTTAATCTCCTATTCTTAAGAACAGGTTTCAAAGGAAGTGATGTCAGTCCTATTTCCTTGGGATGTGGGAGGAAACCAGAGCACCTGGAGTAAACCCACAAGAACACAGGAGGACATGCAGACTCCACACAGAAGGCCCCCCATCTGACAATCAAACCAGAGAACCTCTTGCTGTGAGAGGACAATACTAACCACTGCACCACTGTGCTGCCATCAAGATGGTGGATAGCACCTTAAAAACTTGTTCTTGAATGATATGAGTGGAGATATGTATGTGGGTATGTGATCTGAGAATACTGGAAGAGAGAGGTGGGTGAACTAACGTTTGAGCTAAATGTGTCCACTAGTAGATAAGGCATGTACTCTTCTTCTGAGTATATGATATCCTTTACTATTAGCTCTGCACATTGCTGAACTCAGAGTCTGTGTGCAAACATTCTTTTATCTCCCATTTGGCCTTTCCTAATTTCTTTTGACAATGAGAACTGCACTTGAACATTATAAACGGTGCACCCCTGACAGTGCAGCAGTATTTGATGCTTCTATTCACTTTTACCATTTTTTCTTTCTAACTGTTTATTAATGGCGAAACCCAAGTTTACCCATTTGTTGATGGCAACAGTCTCAGTAAATTTCCCTAATACCTGATATCCATGAGGATTTTGTAAACCTGCCTGTGACTGATACTATTATATGCTTTTTCCATATCACACAAAACTATTTTTTCTTAACTATTACTTTGACTAATATATATTGTATTTGCTTTCTGTGCATACCAAAAGTGTTTTCATTTATTAAATTCTTTATTACTTCATCAGCATTTTATAATTTCTGTTACATAAGTCATTTTAATTGAGAGGTCTTGCCTTTCTTTTCCAAATAAACCTATTAATACCTTGAGAAACCATTTCTTCTTGAAGACCAAAATTTAACCACTCATTAAGAACTTCAAGAAAGCACTGTTTCAATTATCTGATAAATTCTGTAAAATGTACAAACTATGCTGTCTTCTGCAGGAAGACTACGTACATTTACCACATTAAATATATTTCCAGGTCTTCAATGGAAATATTTCTGTCTAACTGATTCTGCTATCTTTCTCACAATTTTGGAAACAACCATTTAGATGCCTCCATCCCACAAATCTCTATATACTTTTTTCCCCAGCAGAATCCTCCAGTACTTCTAGAATCAGTTATTTCACATAAACGTGCTCCTACCAGACCTCTCTGTAAGTTCTATTTGACCATCACTGTAAACTTTCCTCAATAATTATAGTGAAACTTCCTCTTTTTCTTTCATAAAATAGCATTGTCTTCAAAGTAAATTGTTTTCTCTATCTATGCTTGTTCTCATTATATAATTCCCTTTACTTTTTAAACACTGTATTTTATCCTATTAAAGTGTCTTAATCACTCACTAACAACTCATAATCCAATTTTTGTTCATGATGGCTCTTATTTTCTATTAATAAATAATCTATTTTATATTTATTTTAAGTGCCAGTCACCATATTTCCCAAGATTCATAAAAAGACATCAAACCTACATGATCATGCCATAACTGCAGAGTAGCAACTAACATTTGGGGATACAGACTACATCGATTTGTTAAGCATTTTAAACCATTAACTTTTTCTATAACTTTTTCATTTTCAATATATTAAGCCAACAGTTTTTCTCCCACATGTTTTCTCTTACTCCTGATGAAGAAAAAAAAAAGATCAATTTCAGCTTTAAGGGCACCCCTTACATGTGCACATTTTCTATCCTTGCCAAACAGTGGCTGTCTAATCATGCATTGCCTCTTTCAGAAGTTTCAGATCTTGAGACATTACTGTTTTAATTTTTTTCTATCATTACAGTTAGTCTCCCACCTCAGTTACATCCATATTTCCTACTTCAGAAAGTTTCATAAATTTATATACCTTTGCTCTATATTTACTATTTCTTGGGGTATAGAATAGTATTTCTTTGATCAATTTATCTTACTTCTTAATATCCAGTTAGAAAAAACTACAAGAAAATCTTAGCCAAGCCAGAGTTTTCACTGTGTGATACCTTAAACCACCTATAACAGAGGCCCATAGGATATATGCACACTTGTTGGTGTAAATCATTATGCTTTTGATGTTTACTAAAAGAATACAAAAATAATCCTTTCCTTTTTATGTCCTTTTATGTGAGTTCTTTTTTGTTGTTTGACCCTAATAGACACTGTTTACTTTCAATATGTCCTTCACTTCAAATATCACATTTGAATACATCAAAACCATTATCTCTGGGATTAAGAAATAGTCTCTGCACAGTGGTTGGCAGTTGTGTATGAAGAGGCGCTATGCGCAGGATGAGTGTGATTCATAGACAGAGAGAAGGTGTGTGGTAGAGGGCGAACAACATAGCCATTTGCATCATATAGTTATGACAGCATAATGACATGGTAATGAGCAACCGTATTAAAATGAAGGATCCTGTGGATATGTGTGTGAATCTATATATCTGTCTATATATATATATATATATATATATATATATATATATATATATATATATATATATATACATATGCATATACATATATAAAATCCTGGAATTACAGAAGGGAATTAGCAGACTGATCAGAATGATGTTTGAGACAGCTGCTGCATTCACATTCCTGTATATGGAACAGGGTGTAGTCTCGCTAGTGGCCACACTTTTTCCCTTATTACCCTCATGCCATGCCATCCATTGGTACTTAGCATTTCAAGCTCATCGCAACACTGGAAATATGGACCATTACCATGTGGATAGAGTCTCCATGCAGAAACTGGTTAAGTTGTGTTGCCCTCATCTGCATGTGTATGGGAGTTCTGGAGCAGCTATTCCTGTGGATAACAATGTATAAAACAAAAAATAGCCAAGGCTAAAAGGTACAAAAAAAAATGTAATGTGACAGTAAGCGCTTTCATGGGCACTCATACACTCACTTCTTCAGACTGTTCAACAAAACTAGTACACCACATTTAAATAGCTAACAAAATAATCATGATGGTCAAATCTTTAAAAAGGTCCAATGGGACTTAGAAAACAATCAGCATATAATTAAAATACAGCTTGTAAAATGTTTAAATACAGATATAGTATAAAATCTGAAATTACCAAGAAACTGTATGTCCCTAAACTACCTTAGTTTATACAAAATGCACATTCTAAAGGTAAAAATAACATTCAGAAGATAAAAATACTATTTCACCAAATTTCTTAGTTTTATCATGCAAGCTATTGCGCATGTATCATTTAACCCTGGGTATTTGAAAGCATCTAGTCTGAGCTGCCAATATAATTCTCGCTGCTCTAGCCATAAAGAAAATGGTCCTCCCCTAATATGAGAACAGATCTGGTCAATAATCCCAAAGGAGAATGAATGGCCATGTTTATTAAGTATATGCTTAGCTAAGGCATTCTCAACATTCCTGTTCCTAATAGCATATTCATGTTCATATATGTGTCCCTTAAGTTTCCTATCCGTCTTACCTATATAGAAACCTAAGCAGGAATTACACTTAGCTAAGTACATGCATCCCTTTGCAGTTATACCTCCCCTTGCAAACAATATTTGTATTATTAACTTGGCACAGGGAACCAGTATCTATGAATCTGCAAAAATTACAGGCTTCACATTTAAACATACCCTTAGTCTTCGGGGTTTGTACCATGTTGTTACCTAAGAGGTACTTCAAATTGCTGCCCTCCTAAATACAATATTGAGAGTGAGGGGCAATCTTTTCTGCACATTCTCATCTGCAATAATAAAATTCCAATTTCACTCAAAATATGTTCTTAATATAATACGCATCACTACTAAAAGTGTTGATGAATGAGAGAGAGAAGTCAGGGCTATGGTTAACTTGGTCAGTCCTATCCTCCATAAACACATCTAAAGAGGGCCTTACTACTTTAATTGTTCAGATATAAGCCCTCATCTGTTTCAGAGCCATTCAAGATAGCTCTAAAGTGTCCAGCCCTTCTTTCAGAGGTAACTTCATGTATCAATTCTATCTAGAAAATAATCTGGGTAACCTCGGTTCATAAATAGGGTACGTAAAAAATTACATTCCTCATTAAAATCTACCAAGTTTGAAACCATTCTAGCTGCCTTGACTAGCTGGCCTTTCACCACAGATTTTTTTTGATGCATAGGGTATGCATAAGGTGCCTCTTAGGTAACAACATGGGACAAACCCCAAAGACTATGGGTATGTTTAAATGTAAAGCCTGTAATTTTTGCAGATTGATAGATACTGGTTCCTTGTGTCAAGTTAATAATATCAATATTGTTTGCAAGGGGAGGTATAACTGCAATTCTAAGGGGTGCGTGTACTAACTGTACTAAGTGTAATTCCTGCTTAGGTTTCTATATAGGTAAGACGGATAGGAAACTTAAGGAACACATATATGAACATGAATATGCTATTAGGGACAGGAAAGCTGAGAATGCCTTAGCTAAGCATATACTTAATAACCTGGCCACTCATTCTCCTTCAGGATTATTGACCAGATCTGCTCTCATATTAGAGGAGGACCATTTTCTTTATGGCTAGAGCAGCGAGAATTATATTAGCAGCTCAGACTAGATGCCTTCAAATTCCCAGGGTTAAATGATACATGCGCAATAGCTTGCATTCTAAAACTAAGAAATTTGATGAGATAGTATTTTTATCTTCTGAATGTTATTTTTACCTTTAGAATGTGCATTTTGTATAAACTAATGTACTTTAGGGACATACAGTTTCTTGGTAATTTCAGATTTTATTCTATACCTGTATTTAAACATTTTATAAGCTGTATTTTAATTATATGTTGTTTGTTTTCTAAGTCCCATTGGACCTTTTTAAACACTTGACTGTCATGTGATTATTTTGTTAGCTATTTAAATGTGGTGTATTAGTTTTGTTGAACAGTCTGTAGAAGTGAGTGTATGAGTGCCCACGAAAGCACTTACTGCCACATTACATTTTTTGTACCGTTTAGCCTTGGCTATTTTGTATTTTATAGTAGTTCCACAGTTTGTTTTGTAGTAGCAGTTGTTTTTTGTCATGGCCACTGGCTTAGCTTTTGGCACTTCTTCAATATTTCCTGATGATTCAGATAGTATGGTACTAGCCAGCAAATTATGAGACTGACTTGTTTGCTTGATAAGTTGGCCAAAAAGGTGGATTACTTAGCAACCACTATAGGGAAGAAGATTACAAAGTCTTTTACAGGTGTGGGTGGTCTGCATCATTCTCCTACTGCAAAAGCATCTATCGGACACCCTCCTTCATCAACAATGAATAAATTGAACCAATAAATAAATATGTAAGAAGTCCAGTCTTCCGTGGTGTAGTAAAAAATATTTAATCCACAAACATGTAAAAATAAGCGCTTTCGTCTTGAGCACAAGACTTCTTCAAAGTGCTTATTTTTGCTTGTTTGTGGATTAAATATTTTTTACTACACCACGGAAGATTGGACCTTTTACATATTTATTTATTGGTTTGGTTCTAGTGTTTCTTTTGACTATTTTTGAATGAATAAATTGAGTTTAGTCCACAAAGAGGAGAATTCCAACATGAACCCTAAAAGACCAATGACATCGGTTGATGACTATGGAGGTATTACAGTGCATGAACGGTCATCTTATAGACATTCTTTTGAATTATTTAAATATTAATAACTGGCTAAAACCACCTTTGAATTTTAATACCACACTGGAACTAAATTCAAGTGAAACACTTGTAGTATCTAGTATCTCTGATAACTTAAACCTGTTGTATGCTAAATCCATGAAACTGAAAAGGTTACAGCTAGAGGTACTATATTTCCAGGAGTGTATTAAATGGGACATAGTGTCTAAAGGTTTAAGAAGCTGGTGATATCCTACAGGTTTAGTAGCAGGCACTCCATTCCATAAGGATTTAATAAACTTGTTTAACAAACAGGGCATTGAGCTTCTGAACTGCTTCATTGAGCATTATTCTATACAAATAGAGGGGTTGAGAAAATAAATTGATGCTCTGAATTCTCTGGTAATGGCTGACTCTGATTATAACAGATATAAATATTATTATAATAGAATTTTTTCAAGTATTGATGCCTGCATTGCCAAAGCAAAAAGCATTAAAATTAAAAACTAAGGAGAGATGAATTGGAATATGCCAATGAGACTGCATATCCAAAATCCCCCATCACTCAGCAACCACTTGGTTTCAACCAGGAAGAAGCAGCAGCAATATCAATGGCAACAGACCAACGACTGCTTTTGCAGCTCAGGAACCTGCAGGAGAACAAGCTGAGTTAGCTCCTTGACGAAGTGAGAGGTTAAACAGCAGAAATGTGAATAATACTAACTTTAAAGCAAATAATGTAAACCTTAATGTGAGAAGTAGCTCAGTTCCTAACAATAATGCACAAAAGAAGCAGCAGGGACAAAATTTTCAGCAGGGGAACAACAGAGGCCAGCAGAATCATACCAGGCCCATGATAACAGGAGGAAGGGCAATTGGAATCGCCGGCAGAACTGGAGATAGCATCTGAGCAACCTTTTCAGACTGATAATGCTAGCGACTACAGGGTGAGCTATTTCGAGCCTGTTTCGCAAGCTAACAACAGTTGTTGTTGTTGTGTCTTTTGGCTTATCCCGGTTAGGGGTCGCGCAAGCTAACAACAATGTGACTGTGAATACACATAACTATTGTCTTAGAATTGTTACTAGCTCAACAGGCAATTTCAATGTTTATAATTATTCAGATTTGAATGTTAACTGTTTATTAGTGGATGTTGTGGCCAAAGGACGCACTTTGTGCCCTTAAACCTGCTGATATTTCATGGACACTTATAGACTTAAAATTGTTTATAAGGAAGCTAAATTTGAAGTTGCCAGTACTTTTAACCTAAATACTTTACCTTCATTAACAGTATTTGAGCAATTATGTGAGCATGACATCAGGAATATGCATCTGTTCAGTGATAACCCTAGAGTTAATAACTTAACTAAGAATGACTAGGAATTGATTTATGAACTGAAGAATAGTGGGGTTAAAGTGATTAAACCTGATAAAGGTGGGGGCCTGGTCATAATGAATGAAATACATTGTAAGTCATGTATACAAGAAATGTTGGATACTGACAATTATGATGCAGCTTCCATTAATGCGATCAATACAGCATATTGGTATATTATGATGTATTTAAATAACTTGTTCATAGAAACAAGAATTTCTATTGATATTTTGAATTTTCTAACACTATTAGCCCCCCGCATCCCATTCATTTTTGGCATCCCAAAAATTCATAAAGACCTTAGCAACCCCCCTTTTTGGCCTATAGTTAATAGACAAAATAGTATAACGTACCCCATGGCTAAATATGTGGATTACATTCTTAAAAAGTATGTCAGTACTGAGACCCAAATTTGTAAGGATTCCTGGACCTTTTTGGAAAAAAAATAATGGCCTGAGGTTTAATGGGTCTTATAACTTTGCCACAATAGATGTTAAAGACCTTTATACCATAATACCACAGGAACTAGTTATTGAGTAGGTAACTGAGGTGTTACTTGATAAAGGGATTGACCATAATGAGCTCTGACTGGTCCAGGAATTTTTGGACATTTTTCTTAAGAATAACTTTTTCATGTTCAATGACTCCTTTTATATTCAAAGGAAAGGGGTAACCATGGGGTCACCATGTGGGGCTAACTTTGCAAATCTGGTCATGTGTTTTTGGGAGAGGAAAATTGTTCTGGAGCATAGGCTATATTCAAACTACTTGGTTTATTACACTCGGTATCTGGATGATATATTCCTAATATTTGAGGGAGGAGCTGGCATATTTAATGAATTTCTGGTATACATTAATACTACAACAGATTTTTTAAGATTTACCAGTAACTTTCATATAGAGAAAATTGCATACCTGGATGTATACTTACAGAAGGACAGGGTCAGACAGAAGTATGTGGCCACCATTCAAAGGAAGGACACATACTCAAATTCCTTCCTCCACTTTACCAGCTCACACCCTATGCATCAGAAAAAAAATCTGTGGTGAAAGGCCAGCTTGTCAGGGCAGCTAGAATGGTTTTGAACCTGGTAGATTTTAAGGAGGAATGTAATTTTTTACGTACCCTATTTATGAACTGATGTTACCCAGATTATTTTCTAGATAAATCGATACATGAGGTTACCTCTAAGAGGAGTTATGGACACTTTAGAGCTAACTTGAATGGCACTGAAATAGACAAGGGCTTATATTTGAAAAATTACAGTAATAGCCCCTCTTTGGGTGTGTTTATGGAGGATAGGACTGACAAAGTTAACCATAGCCCTGACTTCTCTCTCTCATTCATCAACACTTTTAGTAGTGATGTGTATTATATTAGGAACATTTTGGAGAGAAATTGGAATTTTATTATTGCAGATTGGAATGTGCAGAAAAGATTGCCCCTCACTCCCAATATTGTATTTAGGAGGGGCAGCAATTTGAAGTACCTCTTAGGTAACAACATGTTACAAACCCCGAAGACTAAGGGCATGTTTAAATGTGAAGCCTGCAATTTTTGCAAATTCATAGATACTGGTTCCTTGTGCCAAGTTAATAATACAAATATTGTTTGCATGGGGAGGTATAATTGCAATTCTAAGAGCTGCATGTACTTAGCTAAGTGTAATTCCTGCTTAGGTTTCTATATAGGTAAGACAGATAGGAAACTTAAGGAACGCATATATGAACATGAATATGCTATTAGGATCAGGAAAGCTGAAAATGCCTTAGATAAGCATATACTTAATAACCCTGGCCATTTATTCTCCTTTAGGATTATTGACCAGATCTGTTCTCATATTAGGGGAGGACCATTTTCTTTATGGCTAGAGCAGCGAGAATTATATTGGCAGCTCAGACTAGATCCCTTCAAATACCCAGGGTTAAATGATACATGCTCAACAGCTTGCATGATAAAACTAAGAAATTTGATGAGATCGTATTTTTTATCTTCTGAATGTTATTTTTACCTTTAGAATGTGCATTTTGTATAAACTAATGTACTTTAGGGACATACAGTTTCTTGATAATTTCAGATTTTATGCTATATCTGTATTTAAACATTTTATAAGCTGTATTTTAATTATGTTGTTTGTTTGTTTTCTAAATCCCATTGGACTTTTTTAAACACTTGACTGTCATGTGCTTATTTTGTTAGCTATTTAAATGTGGTGTATTAGTTTTGTTGAACAGTCTGAAGAAGTGAGTGTATGAGTGTCCACGAAAGCGCTTACTGTCACATTAAATTTTTTTTGTACCTTTTAGCCTTGGCTATTTTTTGTTTTATAGTAGTTCTAAAGTTTGTTTTGCAGTAGCAGTTGGATAACCATGTATATCTGACTTTAGAATACTTGCTACAAGGACCTTTCAGAGATCAGCGGGGACATGGTAAAGGTATCTCAGGCATATGCCTCAATGATATTCCACCAGTTCCTCGATGCCATGCTACAAAATATGGGAGAGTATATGTAGTTTCCTCACACCACAGTGATGAGAGCCAACACTATGTTAGACTTTTATGACATAGCCCATTAACTGAGGTGTGGGGGCCATAGACTGCACTCGCATTGAAATAAAGGCCTTATTTGGTGAGCCTGTAAGAAGGTACATTAACTGTAAGGATTATCACTCAATCAACTTTCAGGTGGACTGTAATGCACAACGTATAATCTACAATGCCTGTAGGCTACTCAGGCAGTACCCACAACTCCCATATATGGTACATGTGTGACTTATATCTATCAGTGGTTTGTGATCCTGGGTGACTTTAACTATCCAACCATAGACTGGAAGAAATACTCATGCCAAAACACAAATGCCCAGAGATTCCTTGATTTTGTCAATGCAAATGCCTTGGACCAGTTGGTTGACACCCCCACAAGAAGTGAAAATATCTTGGACTTGGTATTAACCAACATGAGTAACCACTGTAGCATCCCTACAGTGTCATCATCCCTGATAAGATCTGACCACAAAGCAGTCACTTTCGAAGTCACCATCTACCCTGACCTCCCACCCAGCTAGGGTCAAACAAAAAAACTTATCCAAAGCTGATTACAACTTCCTGAGGGAAGGTATAAACAGCTTTACAGCTCCCTCCCCCTCCATAGAAACTGGCAGAAATATCCAAACCTACACCAAAGTACTATATGAGCATTTATACAGCTGCATGGAATCAGGAATACCAGACAGGATGAAATCATCCTCCTCAAGGAAGAGTAAACCTGTCTGATGGACATCTATAATAAATAAACTCTACAATAAAAGGAAAATAGTTGCTGTCCAGGACCAAGAAGGAGCAAGTGCCTAATTGGAAGCAATCTCTTCTTAGCCTGAACAAACAAATAAGAGCAATAGTGAAATCCTCCAATGCAAACTTCAAGTCCAAACTGGCCACATCTACTAAAGACAATCGTACTGCCTTCTTCACATATGCCTACAATCTCAAGGGAAGCACCCAGATCTGCTCACACACACAAATGCTGTAGATACAGCCAACCTGCTGGCAAACAGGTTCAGTGAAAACTTCACTTCTCTGTCCCCCCATCAGTAAAACAGGACATCTCCAGTACCTGCACCCCCTTATCTCAAGGGAGCAAGTCATCACTGCCTTCTCAAAGGCAAAAAATACAGCCTCCATGGGACCTGATAACATCCCAGGCTGCATCCTACCTGATCTCAGGCAGGACCTTGCAGCACCATTAAGCACCCAATTCAACCAAAGCCTGAGTACCGGCTTTGTCCCAGCCGAGTGGAGGACAGCTACTGTCATCCCTTTGCACAAAGATGGAGCGTTAACCAATCCTGGAAATTATAGACCCATCAGCCTAACCAGCCTGATCTGCAAGTGCATGGAATGGATTATCATGGACCTCATTAACAAGCACATTGTCAACCTCCAGACACTTGATCTCACACAATTTGTTTTTTGTCAAGGGGAGGTTGTGTCTGCTAAGTTTGGTCGACTTCTTTGAGACAGTCACCAAAGCCATAGATGAGGGGAAGACTGTGCACACCACCTACCTTGACCTGGCTAAAGCCTTTGATACTACTCCTCACTCATGTATAATAGATAAACTCTCTCAACTAGGCATCAATCCATATGTTACCAGATTGGTAGCAAACTGGCTCACTGATAGAACCCACCTAGTCAAAATAGGGGAAGCCAACTTGAGTAGTAGACGCATAACAAGCAGTGTATCCCTGGGATCAGTCTTGCAGCCTCTGCTGTTTGTGATATACTTCTTAGAAGTGCAGGCCAGACCTAGTGGGCTATGGCTGACCAAGTTTACAGATGACTGCAAGCTGGGTGCTGTCATTAATTCCAAGAGGGTCTCACCCAAACAAATGACTGGTGCTAGAAACAACGGCCACAAACTAAATGCCAAAAAATGCATCATCATCCCTTTTGGGGAGAGTAACGTCCCCATAAATTATCTACATTGATAATAAGGTACTAGGCACACAATCAGTTGTGAGGGACTTGGGCACCCAGGTTGATAGCAATCTGACTTTTGACCACCATATTGACTCTGTTGTACGGAAAGCTTTCTACATGGCCCACCCCATTAGTAAGGGTATCTCATCCAGGGACAAGGTGGTCATAACATCCCTGTATTCTTCCCTTATAAGACCCATTATTGAGTACAATGCCCCTTTTGGCATGCACCTCACAAGGAATATGCAGCAGCTGGAGGGACCCCAGAAGTTCCTCAACCAGAGAATCCAAGGCCTCAAACATCTACCCTACACAGATAGGCTAAAAGCCCTGTCAATCTACTCAGTCTCCTGCAGACTCCTCAGAGGTGACCTCTGTCTGGAATACAAAGTAATCTCAGACCATGCCCTGATGGGATTGCTGCATATCTGCAAGTCAAGCTCCACTCAAGTAACCTGCACCCATGACCTCAACCTGGTCTGTGACATCAATATGACTCATTGGCAGGACAGATTTGTGTCCCAGAGACTCCCCCTTTTGTGGAATAGACTCCCTCTCCACATAAAGCAGAGTACCTCAATTATCCTTTTTAAGTGCAACCTGGATAACTGGATGGGGAAGAGAAAATACACCCCTGGGATTCCACCTGTGTCCCTGTTGGACAGTGACATAGGGTGTTGACTTGTTGGAACATGGACTAAATTCCTGGTTAGGCATAGCCTAGTAACTTCCTATTATCCTATGATCCTATGTGAAGGTTAGTCTTCCCCATGGTTATATTGGTAATGCCAGATATGCTTGGAAGCTTTGGTTGATAACACTCATCAGAAACCCACAGACTGTGGTAGACATTGGCTACAGCATTACCAAACCCAGGTTATCATCAAGTGTATGTTTTGCCTGCCTTTTCTGCTTGGTTGCATATGGTTCTGGACTGCAATGTGACCCTGGCACATGTTGCAAGAAATTCTCTGTATGTGCTATGTTAAGTAACGTATCTTGAGAAGACAGCTGCAGCTGGAAGTACACGTAAAGGAGGAACATGTCCCACCACACTAAGCAATGGGGGATGAATACTAGGAGGGGACAGTGGAGGAGCCGACTAGCAGAGGACGAATATGCCAGATAAAGGTTGGCATAGTATAACATGCCACTAGCTAAGAGGCAATGGAAGAGTCATATAACTAAGGGCCAGACTAAATAATATACAGAACAATAAAAGTGAAACATATAAACATAAAGCCAGATTGTGTTCACCCATACATAGACCGACCATACTGTGCATCAGACATAGGCTACCAAAGCAACAAAGTACAGAGGGCAAATCATAGTTATCATCATTTGCACAGATAGGGGGAAACAATGTGCTGTGTCTTCCATAGGGAAATGTGTGTGAGGTGTTCTAAATGAGATCAACTTTATTTGTGCTGCATGCATGACATATGTGTGGGTCAGGAGGGCACCTTTACCATGTGGGTACATGCATGTAGAAGTGGGTATTGGAGATGTGCCTTTGTGTGTGCATGGTGTGTGTGTGTGTGTGTGTGTGTGTGTGTGTGTGTGTGTGTGTGTGTGTGTGTGTGTGTGTGTGTGTGTGTGTGCATATGCATCAGGACACAGCCTTAACAGTTGTTGCAGCATTGTGCTGAGCTCATATTGACTAGTCTGGGGCAACAATAGACTTGTGGGCATCCCATGCTTGTTGCCCTGTCCATGGGATGTTCCTCACCTAGGAGGTTCATGGGTACTAACAAACCCTGTGGATACCCATATCTGGCATGACTTTCCTCCACACTAGATGGTGGCATGGATGTGGTGGCACTGTATGTGACCTACGACCAAGATCTCACAAGCCCATGATAGCCCTCATTACTGGAGGCAGAAGTAAAAACACTCAATTGACAAATGTCCGACATGCATCCTGTGAGCATGAACAAAAAACTGAGACAGAACGTTAATAGTCCCTGTGTCTTGAGATGAACCTCTCCAAATGCCGGCAATTCAGCAGCTTAGTCCGACAATAACTGCCAGTGAAAAAAAATATTCCAGAAATCAATGAGGTCTAAAAGCAAACTGGGAAGTTATTAAACCAATAAAAAATCCAAAGTAGTATCCAACGTTAAGCGCTTTCACTTGCTGAATAGCAAGCTTCATCAGAACAATGTAAAACAGACCTCTCAGCATTTAAATAGACTTTTTGGCACCAACATACAAAATACTTTGCCTTAAAGGCATATGACACCAAAAAGTTACACAGTTATACAGCACCAATTGTCATATCACAAATATCTGTGCTGTTCACAGCACAAATAAATACGAACACATTACAAAATGTAGTCTAAAAACTTAAAAATAAAGTATTTATATATACATATATAAATTTCCTATTTATGTACGGAACAAATATTTCTAATATATTCTATCAAAACTGTCCTATAAAAATCTATGTCCACTGACCAGGTAGGAGATCTGGATTAAACATTCCTTGTATCCAAAAAGGACAGGCTGCCCCCTGACCATGCCAAATTTTAATCAACTGTCATTGTCAGATTGATAGTGGTCTCTAATATCAGGCAGTGGTGTATATCCATGGTGGAAGAGCTAGATAGTATGTCATATGTGAAGACAGCAACTAAAATACCCACAAAAAATAAGATTCATCACAAGTATGTTAATCACAGACAATGATGCCAACTACTGCATGTAATAGTAGAACATAATAAGGTATACCTTTACTTGTATGGCTAATCTTTTAATTTGAAGCCATGATGTTCCTACATAACCAAGGATACTAAATTGAGTGATAGTCCATACAGTACACATTTACCTAGTATGAATCAATCTAAAGCATCACAGATACACACCTGCAGCATCTCTGATGGAGATTCTTGGACCCTGCTGCAGGTCCACTCCAATATATGGTGCACAACCATGGGATACTGGTGACTCTGTTCTCTATACAGAGAGGTAAGGAACTTTTCCACCTTATCTAATTGTGGTTCAGCCAGCTGACTGCCTCCCATCACCATAAGCTCCATGGCCAGGTGTAGAGCTTGCTCTTTCACTGCATGAATCATGTCAGTGGCCCTGAGTCTGAACTACTGGTAGTCCCTGCCTGGCCACTGACAGCACTGACATCATTATTCCAGTTCCACCAGGCACAACTATGATAAGGCTGGTCAGAATGATTATGGTAGATAATCTGCGGACTGTAGAGACAAAGGCCTGTAGCAATATCTCATTCCCTGCATGGAAGAACTTGATTTACAAGGGTTTCTTGTGCCTGGCATAATGCGTGAGGAGAAAATTAGCTTATGTGAAGATATGGCTATCATTTCTTAAATATACACTTATACAGTCTACTGACCTCTGTGCTACTAGTAATTGTGCCTAGTCACATATACCTTTGTATCATTGCACCCCAACGGTGTAAAGATGACCAGTAAATGTTCAGCCTGTAGTTGACATCAGTAGGCAAGAGCCTCCATTCAAACACCACTGCCAAGTATCCTCTGTATGATGAGTAACCATGGCTCACCTTGCATATGGTGTTTTATAAAGGTCTATGTTATATTGGTGAATGCTTAACTTAGCGAATGCTGTATAATCGACCCAAATATGTCGAAACACCAAAATGCTGAACACACTGAACAGCAATTTTTTTACCCAGGGAAAGAAAATCGCTGTTCCTTTAAAAAAAAAAAAAAAACCCAAACACAAAATAAAGTTGGTGGCTTCGCTCCCCCCACCTCCCCTACTTAAATACATCAACTCCAAGATTGCACCACAGTGGAGGAAATGACAATGTCCCAAAAATGACCCAGTGATTTTTTTTTCCCCTCAGAAAAAAATTGCTGTTCCGTGCTTTCAGGATTTCACCATTTTGAATAAAAATGGTCAATTAAACAGCATTCACTATTTTAAGCGTTCACTGATTTAATAGGGACCCATTTTATACATAGGCTTGTACTGTAAGAATGTTTGTGGGTATACATCACGGTTAGCAACAGGCACCTAGAGAATATATGGGCAGACTACCTTCAGGCCCAGAATGGGTAACATACCTAGTGGGAGACAGCTGATTGGCTCAGCTACCTGTTGTGCCCTGTAGCCACAAAAATATTCTGTTTTCTACCTTACAATGGTGCCACTGCCCAGATTGGTGACATTGTGCAGTTTGTCTGGATATTACATAACACAGTGTAATGCAACTAGCAATAAGCAGTCACACTGCATATAGAAAGCCTTAGCAATAATTCCTATCAATGTCTGCACACCTAAGATGCATCATGCTGCAGTATGCAAGTCTCCCCCCAAGAAAAAATTTGATAACACACTGCTAGTACAGTGTACATACAGGAATGAATGTAGGACTTCAGTTAGACTAATCAGGGCATACTTGTACTTTGGTCTTTATGAAAAAAAAAACAAAAAAATTGTGCAGGGGTTACGTCACACAATAACAGCAGACATATCTGACAACTGTAGAAGTTTTATTTTACTTAGATTTCAAATGACAGTATACATTGCTCCCAAACTATATGCTTTACAACGTTGATGCTGAACTGGTCATTCATTTCAAGCTATTTGACCCTAGGTAACCTCCTTTTGATTGATACACTTGACATGATTACACTTTCCTTCAGCAGTAACTTATAAATGGTAACTCTCTTGCAATACAGCGCTTTGCCTAAGTCATCATCTCCTTTCGGCTGTTCCCGTTAGGGGTCGCTACAGCGGATCATCTGTTTACATTTCTTCCAGTCCTCTGCATCTTGCTCTGCCCCACCAACCACCTGCATGTCCTCTCTCACCACATCCATAAACCTTATCTTAGGCCTTCCTCTTTTCCTGTTACCTGGTAGCTTCATCCTTACCATCTTTTTCTCAACATACTCAGCATCCCTCCTCAGCACATGTCCAAACCAATGTAATATTGCCTCTCTGGCTTTGTCTCCAAACCTTCCAACCTGGGCTGACCCTCTAATATACTTATTAATAATCCTGTCCACCCTCATCACACCCAGTGCAAATCTTTAACTCTGCCACATCCAGCTCTAACTCATGCCTTTTTATCAATGCCATTGTCTCCAACCCATATAACATAGCTGGTCTCACTACCCTCTTGTACACCTTCCCTTTCACTCTTACTGGTACTCGTCTTGTCACAAATCACTCCTGACACTCTTCTCCTCCCACTACATCCCACCTGTACTCTATTCTTTACCTCTCTTCCACAGTCACCATTACTCTGAACTATTGATCCCAAGTATTTCAACTCCTCCACCTTCACCACCTCTACTCCTTGCATCCTCACCATTCCTCTATCCTCCCTCTCATTCACACACATATATTCTGTCTTAGTCCTGCTGACCTTCATTCCTCTTCTCTCTAGAGCATATCTCCATCTCTCCAGGGTCTCTTCCACCTGTTCCCTATTCTCACTACAGATCATAATGTCATCTGCAAACATCATAGTCCATGGGGACTCCTGTCTCATCTCGTCTGTCAACCTGTCCATCATCATTGCAAATAAGAAAGGGCTCAGAGTTGATCCTTGATGTAATCCCACCTCCACCTTAAACACATCCATCACTCCCACCGCAGACCTCACCGCTGTCACACTACCTCGTACATATCCAGTACCACTCTTACATACTTCTCTGACACTCCCGACATCCTCATACAATACCACAACTCCTCTCTAGGCACCATGACATATGCTTTCTCTAAGTCTACAAAAACACAATGCAAATCCTTCTGACCTTCTGTGCACTTCTCCATCAACACTCTCAGAGCAAACATCACATCTGTAGTGCTCTTTCCTGGCATAAAACCATACTGCTGATCACTAATCATCACGTCCCTTCTTAACCTAGCTTCCACTACACTTTCCCATAACTTCATGCTGTGACTGATCAATTTAATCCCTCTGTAGTTACTACAGCTCTGCACATCACCCTTATTCTTAAAAATCAGTACCAAAACACTTTTTCTCCATTCCTCAGGCATCCTCTCACTTTCCAAAATTTCATTAAACAATCTGGTTAAAAACTCCACTGCCATTTCACCGGTATCTCATCTGGACCAACAGCCTTTCCATTCTTCATCCTCTTCATAGCTATCCTTACTTCCTCCTTGCTAATCCACTGTACTTCATGATTCACTATCCCCACATCATCCAGCCTTCTCTCCCTCTCATTCTCTTCATTCATCAACCCCTCAAAGTACTCTTTCCATCTGCTCAACACACTCTCCTTGCTTGTAAGTATGTTTCCCTCATTATCCTTTATCACCTTTACCTGCTGCACATCTTTCCTAGCTCGGTCCATCTGTCTAGCCAATCAGTACAGGTCCTTTTCTCCCTCCTTAGTGTCCAACCTTTCATACAACTCTTCATATGCCTTATCCTTAGCCTTTGCCACCTCTCTCTTTGCCATGCACCTCATCTCCTTATACTCCTGTCTACTTTCTTTATCTCTCTGACAATCCCACTTCTTCTTTGCCACCCTCTTTCTCTCTATACTCTCCTGTACTTCCTCATTCCACCACCATGTCTCCTTGTTGTCCTTCCTCTGTCCAGATGTCATACCAAGCACCTTTCTAGCCATCTCCCTTACTAGTTCTTCTGTAGTTACCCAGCTATTTGGTAATTCTTCACTGCCACCCAGTGCCTGTCTTAACTCTTCCCTGAACTCCACCTCACAATTACCTTTTTTCAATTTCCACCATTTGATCTTTGGTGCTGTCCTCACACTCTTCCTCCTCTTCTTGATCACCAATGTCATCTTACAAACCACCATCCTATGCTGCCTAACTACACTTTCCCCGGTCACCACTTTACAGTCTCTGATCTCCTTCACACTGGCCCTCCTACATAAGATATAATCCACCTGTGTGTATCTTCCTCCACTCATGTATGTCACCCTATGCTCCTCCCTCTTGTTAAAATACGTATTCACCACAGCCATGTCCATCCTTTTTGAAAAATCCACTACCATCTGACCTTCTGCATTCCTTTGTTTAACACCATACCTACCCATCACTTCCTCATACCCGCTGTTCCCTTCACCAACATGCCCATTGAAATCTGCTCCAAACACCACACTCTCACCCTTGGGTACAGTCATCACCACTTCATCCAACTCACTCCAAAATTTTTCTTTCTCGTCCATTGCACTCCCAATAGTACCTTTGGAGGCAGAGAAGCTAAGTGATAAGTTGCAAATATTAATGTCTCACAAGCAAGAATTGTAACATCAGTTGCACGCAGCTTGTGCACCTGTGTCAGTGAAGTTTTCTGTGCCTGTCTGTAGTATAATGAGGCATGTGGCCATAGGCAGGGTTTATATGGTATAACTTTAAGGATCTGAGCATGGTGCATATGCTAATGAGGCCCCGTCTCATGGATACTGCTGAATTGCTCTTTTTACACATGGTGCCTGTAGGCCATCACCACACTAAGGCATTCTCTTAGTCTCTTATATTTTTATGAACATGTGAGGAGCACATTGAGCATGAGAGAAAAGATCAATATCCTCAACAGGGATCTCTTGCAACATATGTCATTTTCCAGCTAATGGGAGTGCTAAAGAACAAATCTGCTCTCAAGTTAAGCATCATGCATGTAGTACACATATTTTATGCCACATTAACTTTGCTACATTTACCCCACTACACAATGGAATCCACAATTGCCAGTTCTGTGACTCTGAGGCCCTATGTTGTATGAGACATGTAAAAAAAAAAGAGTGACATGATAGTCTAGCCATATTTTTTGGACTGAGACTGGCAGAATGCTTGTCTTCTGACGGTACTGTGTGTGGTAGGGCACCATGGTAGTCCTCCAAGGAATAAAAAAATCTTCCTTTTTCTGCTGCATAAACTCAACCAGGAATTTCAGCTTGGAGACTTCTATGAGGGTTCCCTGTATAAGCCGGATGTCTGGCACACTCTTGCCATAACCCTTTCAGATTCTGCTGACATACCCAGCTCTGGTGAGTAGTGCAGGCACCACTATAGTGACCTGAGAAGGCTCCATCCTGACCTTCCTAGCCAGTGGGATAAAGAGGACTGAGTAAGAGCACCTGAGAAGTATTGTAAATATCTGTCCAGTCTATACAGATAAAATAGTTGTCCTATTTAGTACAGAATGGTTTAAAAGCATGTCACTGAATGCTACATTTTATTCTACAGCTCAGAAGAATCATTTTCTATATGAAAGATAAATGGAAAGGCTTTCTTGGCACCGGGAGGTATATTGCTTACTTAGTTTATGTAATTAAGTAATATTATTGGATTAGTTAGCTAAGAGCAGCATGCATGTGAATCACCTTGATCTGGTAAGTGTGGGTTTGTTAAGATGTACAGGTATTCTTAGTGCAGTCTGAATGTTATTCTGAGTATGAGGAATATAATTATTCAGATTATGTATGTGAAAGTTTCATGTTTAGAGCTGTACACATGCCATAGTTATACTAAAGGATAGACATAGATTAGCAAGTAGCCACTGACTTACTGTGAAGCTCCAGCATGTTCTATGCAGATTATTACTTCTACACATGACCGTCATAGGCACAGATATAAATCTGTCATGATGGCCACCTGCCACCACTGTTTTCAAATAGCATCTTGTAGCCTAGCAGCCTTTATAGGTTCATAGGAGATTACTAGGCTAATGGCATAAAAGCCCTTACAATCCTAACCAGAATAATCAAATTTTACCCAATATATTGCCCCTAGGGACAAGAAAATGACATAGATTTCTGTCTATGTCTTGAGTATCTTATAGATTGTCCCCAGGCATGAATATGTGATTACTCATCCATTGCTCCAAACTGCATTTGAAGAGGGACAGGGAAGGGCTCTGTTTAATATAAATAGGAAGCCTGCTCCAAACAAGGGGCAGTCTCTACCACCATCTTTTGTATGAGTCACTGACTAAGTTTAGATCCCTAGATTGGGTGATCCTCATGCTGTTTGACGTGTAGCTGGTCCATTGGGACTGGATTTGTGAGTGATTTGTAGGTTAGGCATAAGTCACTCCTTAATAGTTGGTAGGAGACAAAGTAAAGGATAGGGCATTTAGTCTATTCATAAGATACATGTTATTTACACCCTGTAGTTTCTTTGTGGAGAACCTTTGAAGCCATTCCAGCTGCTGTAAATGCAGAGTCAAGTACATGCCAAATAGTGCATTGTACTCAATTATTGGCCTAATGAGGGCTGAGGACAGCAGGACTATAATTTTCATGGATCTGGATGCCATACATTTACTTATAAGTTGTGCCACATAGAAGTACTTCCTCACCACTGTGGACACATTAGCATCAAAGGTCAGGCAACTATCTATCTGTGTACCTAGATCTCTCACCTCTGAGTCTTCTCTGGTGTGTTGCAATTTGCAGGGGTATCTGACTTCTCAAAGGGTATGATACTGCATTTTTTCACATTTAGGCTTAGGCCATGGCTCTGGCACCAATCATTTGTCTGATCTAGACCCTCCTGAAAGATATCTACATTGTTGGGAGATTCACTGATTGCCCCCAGCTGTCAACCATCAGCAGACTTTATCATCTACATGCCTTTCACATTAGCCTTGACTTCAGAGAAGTATATTCCAAACAGGAGTGGTCCCAGCATGAGCCCCATGGCATATCCTATGGCTCTGCAGTTAGTCATATTTATATTTTTATGCAGGAGGAGTTAAATATCTGCATGAAGCTCTTAATCATGTGTTTCATAAATTACTTTTATTGATGGTATGACAGTTATTTTTTCTCTCTCTCTTTCATTGTCACTATCCTTTTTTTTTTAACAATATATTTTTATTTTTGTGTCTGTTATTCTTCTCCATTTATTTTGCAGTTCTGTCAGCATTTGTCCTGATAGTGCCAGAGGCATGGCCTAAGTCCACAGTCCCCAAACAGGACCAGCCATCCACTGCATCTACCCAAAAAACATTTTGGGCTGCTACTACAGTGGCTGCAGAAGGGGAAGAGGCAGCCATGAAACCATCTCTCTTGCACCCTGGTGCTGCTTCACTGTCTTGGAACTCCATTGTTTCCTCCTGTGGCACTATGACCCACAGGAAGATGGGGGTGTTAGTAGAGGTGATGAGGAAGCTGCTGGATCAGTAGCTGGAAGCCTGTACTGGCTACATAGGAAGGCTCCTTTTGCAAATGATAATGCTGCATCACTGCCTGCCTCTGCTAGCAGTACCTAAGGCAAGCTCCAGTGGGGATGATAGTCAGGGTGCCATCTGACCTCCCTCTCGGTATTGCACAAATAATGTAATGTCAAACACTGTGCCCACCCTGTCCTCTATCTTGATGTTCTCATCCCTTGTGTGTCAATGCCCTCCACTATCTGTTGCCCAATCATGCCCACCAACATTGCTCTCCCTTTGTTTGTACATCTCTGAATCTGCTGTCCTCCCCCTCCCTCTTTGTGTCAGCACCCCACCAGTCACTCATTCTCTGCCTTATATATTTGTGCATTTGCCCCTACAAGTGCCGCTCAATCTTTTACCATGTATTTACCTTTCCCTTTCCTTACACGCTCCCCCATCGTCCCTTCATGAAGAAATGGGCACTTGTCCCATAAGAACCTGTGCCATTTCACTCCCATTTGTGCCTGCCCTGTTTCATTGTGGGTTATTTGTTGCTTGATTTTTGCTGTTCCTTATACTCCCACTTGCACCCCCTTCTATGGTTAAGAGAAAACGATTGACACAGTGTTGGGGTCCCTTAAAGTATTATGCCACTTTTCCCATTGTCTCACTTCTTATTTGTGTGCTCACTGAAGCCCTCTATGCTTGGCAATTTTTCTGTGGATTGTCCCATCTCATCCCAGGTCCTACTCCAGGCTCAAATGTGAATACAATTACTTATGAACAAACCTGCGAGCTTTTCCTTGTTAATTGATAATCAGCTTTGAGTATCATTGTGCTATGAGCAGTACCAGTGGAATACTATGCATGCTCTCACTAAGTACGTTTCTGAACCTCAGGTTATGGCTCTCCATTTATGCCACCTGTTTCACCACTCTCTTGGTGATCTTCAGGAACTGCTGATATAGCTGGTGCAAGATCAGTGCCATATTTTGTAAATGACTGTTGTAACAATGGTGCATTCTCCATTAGTAACATCACTTTGTGACACTGTCCACTTATTGTAGAAGCTTTGTATTACTATTAGTTGGACAATGACACCAAAATGTTTTCTTTACATTTGGTACAAAACATTTTGCAATATTAAGCAGAATATCCAAATTCACTACAGCCATGAGCATTGCCTTTTCGACATTCGGTAGTTAAACAAGAAAAATCCCCTTAGCAACAGCAAGGCTTGGGTTGGCACCATTATCTTACAGTCCTTCTGTGGCTTTTTTATAATCAACATATAGCTAAATGCAAAATGTTATTTTGTGCTATGTCCAAAATTGTCCTAACTTTACAAGCCTCAGTCCAAATGTTGCTTTCATCTGTAATTGGTTTTACAGTATGGCCAACAGCACATTTTTGAAAATAAATATTTAAACAAGGTCTCTTGTGCAACCTCAACCTTAGGAATTGCACTAGCAGTTTCTTCTTACTTTGAAAGTTCTTTGGAACAGCAACATGTTTATTGCGGGTGGGGGTGGGGGGCTGATTGGACTTAGATCCATAATATTCAAAGATGAAATGGTTCAAAAGTCACTTTACTTTTTCTGAACCTAAATGAAATAAATTATGAATGTCTTTAATACATAATGCTTCCACTGTATATTCCAAATGTCATATCTGTTGACTATTGGTTTTACTTGTTAGATGGGCAGCTGGTTGCAAGCCAAAGGTTAATCATGTTACTGCTGAGGTCTTTGTATTACTTGCTGCAGCTATCACTATATCTTATGTTTTCACTGTCTCTTTCCACATTACTGATGTCTGCAACATATTTCCTACATTAAATTGCTTCCCTGTTTACTCATTGCATTTTTGACAAATCCATATTACTTTCAGCACATGCTGGATGCTATCTCCAGTCACAGATTCTGTTAATATTATTGCATTATTTAACAAGGGACATCATTTCTCTATTATTTCCCTCCAAGAAGCTTCACTTGCCTTCTCAAAATCACCCCCTTCCATTATTTGTTCCAGAAAAGTATTCCCTTAACCTTCCTCAGACACTGTAACGATGTGTATTTTCTCATTTTTTTAGCTTCATTTCAGCAATACCCACTAAATTATTTGTCTCTGCCATGTTGGCGCAATACCAAAATCCTTACTCCAGTCTACAAAAATTAGCAGCGTTTCCCTGTGCACCCTTCCCAAGTTCCTGTTTGCCATGAACACCACTTGAGTATTCCTTTAAGAAAGGTCAAAAATTAATGAGACTAACCCAGTCAAAAATAAATAAATTGAATAAATAAAAAAAAAATAACCTATGGATTTGCTTTGATTTGGCTGGCCCTATAGAAACGTCTTTAGTCTGAGACAATGTGTTATGTGTTATGTTTAACCCTTCACAAAAATGCATACCTCTCAACTTGTAGCATAAGAAATCTGGACAAAGCCAAAAATAATTGGCGAGGAACAAAAACCCATAATCAGGGGCAGATTTGAATTATTTCTCATATAAACTTAAAAAGTTAGAAGGATAACAGACTTTGCATTATTGTGCATTTACTAAAAGATAAGATGTCTGAACATCAAACTGTTGCCATTATATACAAACTACATCCTTCAATAGTTTCCCAGAAAAAATAAATCAAATTTTATAAGGAATTTAAATACAAGACTAAAATCTGGACAGCTGAGATGTATGCAAAAATGCTACAAAAAAATAGGTTTAAACCAACAAAGGATCAGCTTGGAATATTAATATGCATGGTGTAGTGGATAAAGGCTATGAAAACAGTGAAAATGAATGCTTATTTACAAAATTAGTGCATGGAGTTACAATTTTCAGTAAGTAAAGCCATCTAGTGAAAATAATCCATATCAGTCCATTTACATAAGAAACCTCTTATGATGAACAAAACAGTATGTCTCTAATGGACACAGGTAACCTGTAAATGGTTCATCTCCCAGGCCCATGCTTGCACTTAATCAAGGGTATCAGAACTTGTCAGAGATTTGGGATGCATGGCTAGGCTTAGAAAGGCCCTTGTGGTTGTTAGCCTAGTAAACACCTATGAACCTATAAGATTCATACCAGAATTTGAAGGTAAAAAGGGGAGAACTAGTAATTCCATTGATTGATTAATTAATGATGGGGTTTTGGTGGAGAAGCTGAAGTACAAGGTAGAAAGGATTTGGGTCACTGGACCCCAGTCAATGTTGGAGGAGTATCTGAGATTGCCCTGTAAGAAGGGAAGTGCTACTCGTGTGATAAGAGGGCAGACTAAGGTATGAGAATTTTTAAAGACATGGGGCTGTAGTGGCCACAGTCTCTGTTCTCTCTCTCTCGCTCTCTCTCCCTCAAACACACACACATGCACACACACACGCACATGCACACACTGTCACAAAATCACTCACACTATAAATTAAGTAACTGTAAACAGTACATTATGATGAATGAGAAATCGTATTAATTAGGGTGAAAGAATTATAGAACATATCAAAAAACTCAATGTTCTATATTTTTTCACTCTGCATTAATATTTTTCAACATTTTGACCACACTGCTTGCCAACCATTGGACTCTGTCTTGGAATATCATACCCATGACTATGTGAGAACCAACCATTAGGGGTAGTTTAGAATTTTTAATTTTTTTTTTACGTATGCTTTGTCAACAGCTACACACTTAGCTGAAGCACTGTGAAGGGAAAGGAGTGTTTAGTGCTGTAATGTGAAGGATGACCCCCCTCAGTTCTACAACAGATATTTTCTTAAACCAAAGCATGAAAGGTGGCTTGCTCATCTCCGCTGAAGAAATTGCATCTATCCATTATGTTCCTGAGTGCATGCAACCCTCCCTGTCCCCAAAGGAGAGGTGTGTTGGCCACTCCTGTTTACTCCTCCCTCTCCCTAAAAAACTCCTTTTGTGGTCTTGGCACACAGACAGGGACACTAATCAAACCTCTGTCACCTAGGTTACAGTCAGGGCCCGATCCCCTGTGCCATGAAGGCAAGCTCCCTCTGTATTAACATTGCAATATGCATACTTTATCTACAACCATACAAGAGAGGGGGAGTGCCGGATTTATCTCGTTGAACCCTGCAAGCCACAGTTTACCCAATCTGTTGAGAGCCACAGTTGGGTGCATACTCCATTTCAAATCATGTGAGATGTTAGACATACAAGAATGAATAATACCACATAACTCAGTGTTCAGCTACTTAATTATTCTGTATACAATCCAAGTGGCATGCAGAATGAATTTGCAAATACGTGGGAAGACAGTGTCTTCAAGACACAAACTAAAGAAAGATATTAAGGACTTGTAGTTTCCATGATTTGATAATTTTCTGTAAATTACTCATGGTGTGCAACCAATCAAATGATTAGAGGTTCCAGACAGATTTCACAAAAGCTGTGGTTCCATGATTTGGTGGTTGCTTAAATGTTATATACTGTGCAGGTTCATGATAATAGTGCACTTTGTTTGTGTTGAATCAACAGTGAGAAAAATATATAGGATAATAGTGTGTGTGTGTGTGTGTGTGTGTGTGTGTGTGTGTGTGTGTGTGTGTGTGTGTGTGTGTGTGTGTGTGTGTGTGTGTGTGTGTGTGTGTGTGTGTGTGTGTGTGTGTGTGTGTGTGTGTGTGTGTGTGTGTGTGTGTGTGTGTGTGTGTGTGTGTGTGAAATAGTGCTCCTTACTATTCTTTTCTTCAAATGTCATAAAAAGAGACAATGCCCTTGTGCAGCAGAAGTCAGACATTTTAATTTTTCTTTAATGCAATGGAGATACAAAACTTATGAAAAATAAATGAGTATGACTTTCACTTTGTGTAAAATCTGAGTTAAAAACATCACGGGTATGGGGTACAAAACAATATCGTTTTAAGGTAGAAAGTCACTTCAGACTTATGCAAAAGACTTCTTTGGCTTTGAGACCAAAACAATAAATCAAAGTTTTGCTTCAGATATGGTTTATCATTACTTTAACAAGCAAATATGCAGTACAGAAATATCATCTTGTCATACACAAAACAGTTTCAGTCCCAGAAACGTATGTTTCTTGTATATCTCACTTAAACAAAATTCTGCTCATTTCTTTATCTTCAACTAGCATTGTCAGGAAAAATCAAACATTAAAGTCATACATAAACATTATAAAACAATATATCACAAATATAACACAGACAATTGATTAAAAATTTCCTAATGCACCCTTTCTTGTTAAAAAAATCTTAGCAGATGTCTCTACACAGATTGTCTGTTTATGTATTGTGCCTATAGCAAACTGAACTTGATATATTTGCTGAACTATGAATACACTTTATATGATTACAGTTCTATTTTACTTAACTGTACTGATATGTTAGAACATGACAAATAATAAGCTGTACCAGAAAAAAAATCTATAATTTTATGAAATACTTTATTTTTCCAACTAAAAATAATTTCTATATTTTCATTTTCGTATTTTCATCGTAATGCCCTTTTAACAATCTTACTTTATAGCAAAAAATATTCCTCTTATTGATCTCTAAATCCATACTTTCTTCTCCTTGTATAAGTATAATTTAATTTAGTGCATATAACACATGTGGACTCCCATGTACAAAATCTTTATCAACTTAGTAGATAATGCATATTTTGGTTGTTTTGTATTTGTTTCAATGAGATGTCTCCAAGTTTATCTAATAAACATCAGTATGTCAAATTATCAGATAGATATACTGTGAAACACACACACACATCCCGTGGTTGCCGAACCTTCACTCATAATGTTCATAGTAAACTATATATATATATATATATATATATATATATATATACATATATGTATATACACACACACACACATATATATATATAGACAGACGAACACACACACACACACACACACACACACACACTCACACACAGACGCACACACATAGACACACACACACACACATATATATATTTATATATGTGTCTTTATCCATCTGTGTACTGGTTATAAATGTATTGAATTTTAGCAGGCTTTTAGAGTAGCCAGGTGTGTATCAGATTTCTTAGTCATAGAGTTATACATTTAACCAGATCTAGACTAGATTTTTAAATGCCATTTGTACAAATATAGTCTGTATTGTAATACAATACATTCTCAAAAATGTTTAAACTTGTATTTATGGGGACAAGGTCCTCCACTCACCAAACGGGGGCCCGTGGCCTCACTAACTGCTGTTAACATATTCCACTCTAGAGTGACTATATCTTATGGGTAATGGAAATTCATCCTTTGGATGAACACAGAAACTGATTAAGTAGCCAAATGTACTAACCCACTCAGTTTTCAGTCAGATGATTTGGTTATAGTATAAGCATATACAAGCCACGACTGACTGAATCTTGTATATGTTTCTGCAATTTTATGAAGCTGTCTGCACCAATTAAAGACAAAATAAAAAACTGGAAAGCAGCACACTAGAATCCAAATCATTCAATGAAAAAGTGGCTGACAATTAGCTTCCAAATCCATCAAAAGAAAAATAAAGGTTTCTCAGTAGTTGAAGCTCATGCTGCGGAGAAATCCACTTACATCCTCTTACAAATGTGACTGGCATAAAAAAATATCTAGCAATTATGGATGTGTCTCATTCCTTTAGAAACAGTAACAAATGAAACAAATACTAGCATGCATGGTATGCATGCATGGTATATGGCTCATTTGTATCAGGATTAACAACTGACTACAAAACTCATAGGCATAGACAGCATAAGGTCAGCTCTGACAGACAGTACATTTGTACAAACCGCTAGTTAAATTCAAGGAAAATGCTATATAGTGGTGCATTTTTACACTATGCTGTGATTATGTAAATTATGTGACTCTTTTACACTATGTTGTTGTGTATTTTGGCTTTTCCCGGTTAGGGGTCGCCACAGCGGAACTCCGGTCCGCTAATGATTGGCAGTAGATTTTTACATGCTGAGTTGCCAGCTCTGATGCACAACCTTCAATGAAGGTACGCCCATTCACGCATGTCTCCACGCATAAGACATTACTGAGAATCAAACTGGACTGCGTCTTACTGTGAGGCGACAATGCTACCGCAGCACCACCACCGCAGTTGTGATTGTATAAATTATGTGAACAGTTGCATAACAATACAAAACACACTACAGCAAAATATTACAATTCACATTCTTTGCTATTATGTACATCCACTTTACAATATCTAAGAACATGCTGTACTGTGATTATGTGAATTTTGTGAGCAACTGTGTGGAATTCACATACTTTCCTGTTATGTAAATCCTCTTTTATACACTCTAAAAATACCATGCTATACTGTGTTTATGTGCATTGTGAACAGTTTGGTGACAATGCAAAACAATCTAAAAAAATATTTAAAGTACATACCCTGATATTACAGAAATCCTCTTTGTAAAGGCTATGAACATCAGTTTTCAATATTGCCAACTTCAAATTCTAGAGTGAGGATGCCCCCATTTATGTAGCACTTGTTTCACATTCCATTATTAATGAGGTTCATTACCACTGACTGTTATGGGAACCTCATTATCTTTCCAGTGTGCAAGTTGTCTAACACAGAGCACAACTCTACTCAAGATGGTAGTATACAGTACCTCTCAGCTGTCTATATTTTCACAGTACGTCCAGATTTTTGTCTCATATTTTCAGTCTGTTCCTCATAAAACAGTGTGTTTGCTAGCAAATCACTGAAGACTGAAGTCACTAAATAATGATATACATTTTAGTTTCAGACTTCATATCCTTCAAAAATGCATGGTGGCACGAACCATGTTATTCTAGTGAATTTCTAAGTTGATAAGAACAATATTTAAAACATGTCCCAATTTTTCAGCCTTTGTCCCCCCATTATTTTAGGCTTTGTCCAACTTTCCTGTGCTAAGAGGTAGAGATGTATATGTACAGCCCAACAATCCACAAAGATTCAGATATTAGTGACCAATGTGGAGAAGTATTAAATTAGAGAAGATGCTGTAGGATGCTGAAATCTTAAAACTATTCTCTCAAATCTGTGAAGGTGTATATATGTATATGTATGACACAGTAATGTGTAACCTGAATACTTCATGCTAGCAATGGCCTCCATATATGGAAACATTGCAACTATGCCATGTCATTATGGTATCTGGATCGTGCCTCAGTGAATTGAGGACACCAGTTTTCATGCAGTGTGCAGTAGTGGTTGCGACACACCTCTTTAAGCATCTGCACAATCCTGATTGCCTTTTCTGTCAGATCAATGTCAGGGAGTATTGAGCCAGGGACTAGGATAGGAAAACTGGGGTCTAAGTTTGAACAAATGCAAACACCTGTCCTGGAGTAAACTGAGGGAAGTAGCAGAATGGCAACATCGGGCTGTGAACAACCCACCAAAAGCCTTCATTATGTATAATGTTTTTATTTTTGTTTTATTTTATTTATTTATTTATCTATTTATTTGAAGGATCATCCTTAAGGTGAGCCATCTACCTGCCCTGTACTATGATTTGCTTCTTGTATAATAAACAGTACTTTTGCCTCCCTACTGTCTTTTACATGAATGTCTCACTGTGTTTTTTTTCCTTCAGTTAGAACAGTCATGCCCCTTAGGGGCTAATTAGATTTAGGTGAGTAATAAAGCTGCCATTGAGCCTTTAAGGAACTCTGTTTTGTAGTACTCTTTTGTTGTTGCTGTGTCTTTTGGCTTTTTCCCAGTTAGGGATCGCCACAGTGGAACTCTGGTCTGCTAATGATTGGCAGTTGATTTTTACGTGCCGAGTTGCCAGCCCTGACATACAACCTTCAACTAAGGTACGCCCATTCACGCATGTCTCCACGCAGAAGATGCTCTAGCTGAGAATCAAACCAGACAGCATCTTACTGTGAGGCGACAATGCTACCGCAGCACCACCACCACGACCATGTTAATAAGCTTCTTTTTTGCATCATCATCATCATCATCATCATCTCTAACCATGGCCTTCTAACTCTTCTTTTCTGTTATTTGGTTAATGGTAGCCATTCATGTCCTTGCATTCACACTGCCTTTTTTAGATAAGTGTCATTTATGGTCTTCAGGAAGTGCAATTTGCTTTGTATTATTATCCCTAAGGGCAGTCTTCTACCTGTCCTGTATCACTTTTTCATGCAAATAGTAGTTCTGCATTCACTGAATCTTTTACGTGTATCACTTTCAACAGTCTGCGTTCAAGGGTCATGGCAACCAGCTACAGAGTAAGAATAACATAATTTGCTACACCATTCCTAATTTCACACATCTGTCTTTCTGTTCTCTTATTTCCTTGATATCTGACAGCTTGTAATTTTGCATTAATGTATCAATTATTCACATTTCAGCCATCCTAATACAAGGAGCCCTTAAATGATGGTCATTGTTATCTAACTAATAAACCTGACAACAGACATTCATAAAAAGCTGTTGTGCACATTCTGTTCCCATAATTTTATAAAACAGATGCGCTGGCGATGACACTGACCAGCAATGCATCTATGTACATCAACATAGTATGTAGGCCTGAGGAATACTTATCATGAATGCCAATCAGTGCATTACTGTGTGTTCATGTAACTTATGGGGTTAACATGTACAGACCCATTATCAATAGGACTGTTAAAACATGTTGCCATTAACTACTATATAATACCCATACATTGTCCCCTATTAGTCATACTCTACATGCAACGTGAACATTTATTTTTACATTGCATATGCATATTCCACAGAAATATTTCAGCAAATCACATTGAGGATAATTCTTATATGGTTTTAAAATGTCTGCTCAATTCTTGCTGTGATCTGCTTTGCATAGAATAATGTTTGTTAGACATATAGCTTTATGTGCCAGGTGGATATTTATTCTGCAGAAGTCTAAATTGATGATCACGTGTTATATACACATATATCAGCAAGTGGCATTTTCTTCTATTTGTTAACATTATGCCTATCAATTATGTGGTGGTGGTGCTGCGGTAGCGTTGTCGCCTCACAGAAAGACGTTGTCCTGTTCGATTCTCAGCTAGAGCGTCTTCTGTGTGGAGACATGCTTGAATGGGCGTACCTTTGTTGAAGGTTGTGCGTCAGGGCTGGCAACTCGGCACGTAAAAATCTACTGCCAATCATTAGCGGACCGGAGTTCCGCTGTGGTGACCCCTAACCAGGAAAAGCCAAAAGACACAGCATGCCTACCAATTATCAAGCCTCTCCAAAATGGGCTTGAGTCTGTTTGTTCCACTGTACTGGTTATCCTCTCCATGGGAGCTAGAGATTTCTGTAAGACCCATTATCCAGGCAGCTAGGAGGATGCTTCATGCTGTCACAAGCATCTTGGCAAGCACTGCATCTGCTATGGACCCACATCGATCCTCTGGATGGGGGGAAATTACCTGAGTCAAAACTGGAGCTACCAAGCCTTCCTGTGAATGGATACTTCCATGTATTCTGCACTGAGGGCTACCCCATGTGAAGCTTGGAGGATGAACATCTTCCCCTTGGCAGTCCTTGTATCACCATGCCTCTTCTGTGTGATTGTAACATTGTCAGGTACATTTTACATGTTACTGAAAGTGTTAATTCCACAGTAGTACAGGGGTGGCAGATGTTACATTTAGAAATGTGCCAGTTTTCCAATCCACGTATGACTTTCACATTTGGATACAGAGGTGTGTGTCTCAAGTTGTGGCCTCCAATGAATACTGACAATACTGGCCCAGATGGTGGAAATCATCATCCACATCATCATCATAAACACCATTCGTACCATGTTCTATATGATGTCTGCTTGTTGCATCAGCTGTCACCACCTTTCTTGATTACATTCATCGCTTTCATACCTGACTGTCACAGATCTTTTGTCAAATAATACATGCACCTCTTTGTTGGATGCCCTCGTATCATGTTGTCTTCTTCCTGTCTATCAAAAATCTTCTTCACAAGATTGCTGTCATCTTTTCTGCACATGTGCTTGAACCACTGTAATCTGCTCACTTTCACCTTCTCGGCAGTTGGAACTACTTCAGCTTCTTCTCTGATGTCCTCATATCTTCATCTGTCCTACCACCTGTCTCAGGCACTTTATCTCCATCACCTCTAGCTTCCTCAACTGCTCTGCCTTCACTACCCAAGTTTCTATATCATAGATTAATACCGGTCACACCACTGTTTTGTACACTTTACTTTTCAGCTTCTTTGGCATTCTTCTGTCATACACTACATCTGACACTCTATGACAGTTGGCTGCAGCCCCTCTGATTCTAGCTCTGACCTCATTCAGACTTCCCTTCTTCTCAACCACCCCTTCCTATATAATTGAAGTTGTTAACCTGTTCCATTATTTTCCCTACTATCTCAATTTTCAGCCTCTTTTGATTTCCCCATTACCTGCCAGGGCAGCTGTCTTATCTGTACTCAGTCATCCCGTGTACCTTTAGTTTTGCATTCCATTCATCTGTCCTTTGCTGAAGTCCTTGCTCAGAGTCTGCCTGTAATGCTACATCATCTGCATACAGCAAATTTGTTGATCTGTTCTCTCCAACCTGTTTACTAATGTAGTCCATCACCAATATGAACAGCACTGGGCTCAGAACTGAACATTAATGCACACCCATTCCTACTGGGAATCCCTCTGTGAGACCAAACACTATTCGCACTTGAGTCATTGAGCCCTTATACATAGCCTCATTAATTCTACAGACTGTCAAATCCGCTTTCTTAAAACCTTGTCATATGCTTTCTCTAATCATAGGACTATCCAGCAGGACTCATCTCTAGCTTCTTCTCATGTATCTGTCTCACTGTAAACAGTGGGTCATTTGTGCTGCATCCTGATCTGAATCTGAACTGTTATTCTCCCATCTTACTTTCTTCTACTCTGCATATCCTTTCACTCACCCTCTCCAGAACTTGTACATCAAAGTAAAAAATGCTGGCAAGTCTACGATATCAGATGTGCTTTACCAAATACATTATTGAAAATGGCCCATGTTTTTCTGAATATAGGTCAGGGTCTCTCTTCTAGCTTTCTGTGTGCTCCTGAACTTGAAATATAAAGGGAGCCTGCTTTTGGTCTTCATCATATGCAACTATGGTTTAATGGTAATCAGTTTAGGACTGGAATTTATGTCCCAGGTCCCCTTATCTTGACATTTTTCTTTTGAAGCAGGGTACATTTGGCCATTTGCAGTCTTTCCTTAGGCTAAGGCGATTTTCTTTTTGCATAATTTGTCTCTGTAAGGTCTCCACATGAGGTTCTTAATCCTACTGTCTGGTTTTCATCTTTAGCTAACAACTCCCCACCCCCCAGCTTTAGTCTATCACTGATACCTGTGCCCAACTTTGAAATCATTCAGTGACAGAAAGCCTTGGCCATTTCTGAATTGGTTATTTTTTTTCTAATTTACTTTTCCCATTAATTACTATAATTACAATAGGGATTAGCACTCAAGGTTAAATCCTATTATGGGACTTAAAGATGGTTATCACATTTAGGTACTAAGTTAATCTTTGTCCATTTTTTATACTGGCTAGTAAGTAGGAATTTTGTACCCCCTGCTTTGCTTCCCAAACTCACAAATGAGGAGAGGTATGGTTTTAAACAGTTTACCTTTACAACCGCATATTGCAGAAGGGCGAACAGAACATTTCTGAAAGGCAGTCTGCAAGGTTTGCAAACGCCGAATGGAAAAAGGTTCAAATGTGCAATGAGCGAATGCACAGTGAGATCGTTCATTGCACATTCGACATTCTGGGGCAGATTGCACTATAGTGGGGATGGGAAAATGGTTCCTTTCCCCACTGTAGTGCGATCTCGGAGTTAAAATAATAAAGTAGTGGGGGTGTGGGGGGGCGCAGCTTTACACTTTGTTTTTTTTTTTTCTTCTACATTCATGTTCAAAAAACAGCAAATCTGCTGTTCGATTTGCTGTTTTTCAAAAATGCAGGTCTGTCGACATTTTCAGTTTTGTGGTTTTGAGTCACTCATATGAGCACTCGAACAACTGTGATTCGCAGTTTTAAAGGTAAACCGTTTTAGACATTTGATTTTGCTGAAGAATATGCATTTGGAGGCATGGCAGATGATGGCAGTATGTTTGCAGATGGTTCCATTTGTGGACACAGAATAGCTTTGCTGTCTCAGTGGATAATTTAAAGTTTACATTTTTGGTATTTAGACAATGCCTTGTTGTTCACTGTGGAGGTGCAATGTTTGATTTTGATGATGAGTGACTGAGTGCACAGCAATGACAAGGTGTTCATAACTTCCTGGTATTTTTCCCATTGATTTATTCCATTTCTTGTAACTACTTGTTGTTATACAATAGGACCATACTACTCAGTGTGTTTTCTGTCTCTCATGCCACTTCATCCAGTCCCTTTGTCCCTTTCCTCTCTTGCAGGCTTTGCCACAAGGTGCCAGCACTTACAATGCACCTTCACAGTGAAGTACAAGACAGAGTCTAAACAAACCATGGATTTTTTTTAGATAAATTTACCGTGTATATTTCCTTCTCTCATTTTAAGTGTATGTCTTGCTACATTAATCACAGAAAGCATCAATCTATCTATCTCAGTCTCTGTCCCTCATGCAGTCTGTATCTCTCTCTTTTTATCCCGTTCCTATTTATTGTTTACCTGCTGCTTTCATGTGGTAATAGACAGTATTTCCAATGGAATACTATCCCAGATTCTGAGATGCCATCAGAAAGAGAATTAATCCAAACAAATGCCTCCTTCTTTCAATTCTTCCCTCCCATACAGGAGATCAGACCAACAAAACAATACAAAAAACATCTGACATCGTGTCCACAATCCCAGACAATACAGTCCAACACACCGAAAATAGCTTGAGTATTCAGAACAAAAACAGTGAAAGTGAGAGTACTTAAAAGAATGGGTTAGCGCTTCCATCCCTATCACAAATGGATCTTCTTCAGAACCACACGTGAATCTTGAAACACAGTTTAAATATCTTTCTCCATCAATCGCATGCAAAGGCATGAGCCAATCACAAGTCATTAACTTATTTAAAAATAATTAATACCAATCTAATAGGGTTATAATAGGTTAAAACATAAAACTTATATCAAAATAGCATATGCAAAAACATAAGAACTCGTATAAAATAAAATAACACTGCCTAGACTTTATTACATCTAATTTTTAATACTGGGGCAATAGAAACTTGGTCATTCAAGCCATAGCCACAGGTTGCATCATGCTTTAATTGCCAAATCAATTCTCTTTGTTCTAATTTTAGTTTCCAGGAGCCTTCCCTCACATCATTGTACACAATTTCCAGGAGCCCAGACTGAAATTTAGCAGAAGTACATTCCAAAGTGTGCTTTAATAATGCATTATTAACATTTTTTGTAGTGGCATACAGATACTCATATATTCTTTTTTCTAAAAGTTATTTCAGTCTTCCCCACATAGAATTTGGAGCAAACCATACAGATAGCTAAATATAGCACTACCTTGGTGCTGCAATTCCCAAAGACAAGGTATTTTCTTTGGGGGAAATTGTCTAAAAGGATTATATGTTGTTCCAAGATGAAGGGGCATTGTTTACTGCCCCATGTTTTTGAGTACCTCTATGATATTTAATGTTTAAATGGTGCTTAGAAAGGTATTAACAATTTCTTGCTGTCTTGAAAACAAAATTGGGGTCCCACCAAGTATCATAAAAGTCTAATCATTCACCTTTAAAATATTCCAGTTATTAGAAACAATATTTTAAATTTTATGTGAACAGAAATTAAAGGTGAGTATAAGTGAATTATTATCATCATTTCTATCCTGGATGTTCAATGTCTCCTTCACTTCATGGGGCTTGTGCACAAGTCCTAACAAGGGGACATATCTAGTACCCCAACCTTTAACAACATCTTTGATGTTATTTAAAAAATGGGGTGGATAGTTTCTATCGAGAAATATACCAACTACTTTTTTCCACTTCAGTCAAAAAAAAAAAAAACTGTAAACTCAGAGCACATCCTCACTGCCCTTACCAGTAGCCCCTTAAAAATATTTTTCTTAGTATGGTATTGGTGGCAACTTTTAAAATCCAAATAATAATTAGAAAATGAGAGTTTCCTATACATTTTTGAACCAAAACATCATAAATTATAATTCTTGTATATGATTACATGTAGAAAATCCACACTATCATTAGAGTGGTTACGAGTAAATTTCAGAAATGACATTGTTTTGTTAATATATGTCAGTAATTCCTCAATTTTCAAGTAACTACCATTCCATAGAATAAATATATTACCCAAAAAGCAGAAGTAAATATGCCAATAATTACTGTATTTAGAATTTAAAACATACTGTTTCTCCCAGCTATACATAACTATGTTAGTAAATATAGGGACACACGTGGCACCCATAACTACCCCATCCATTTGCCAAAAAAACTCCCCCTCAAAAAAGTAGCTGTTAGTCAAAATAAGCTCCATAATGTCAACAATAACATTAATAATCCTATCCTCCAAGTCTGTGAGTTCCACTATAGCAGAGTGGAATAACTCAAGACCCTCTTCATGGGGGAAGCTCGAAAATAAATCCACCACATCTATTGTAGAGAAACTAGCCTGTATGCTGAAAAATTGTGATTGGATCTTTGTAAGAAAACCCCAGGAATCTTGTCTAATATGTTGTACATTATTTAGAGACCCCTTCAATATCTGATCCACAAATGTAGCAAAATATAAAAGAGTTTGAATTTTGGCCTGGGGCAATCAACCTATAAGAGGTTGAAATAACGTCTTTATGGATCTTGAGGATCCAACTGGAACCAGAGGGTATTTATTAAGTAAAAACATATATATATATATATATATATATATATATATATATATATATATATATATATATATATCAGGTGTAATCACTCCCTGTAGCACAGCATCATTAAGAAATAAATCAATTTTCTTCTTAGCTAGATTAGTCTCATTAAGTGATGCACTAGTATATTCATTGATATCATTCAACATATTAGAAATTTGATTAGTATCGTCAGTCCTGTACATAATAACAATACTCCCTTCCTTGTCTGGTTTTATAACCTGAACATGTGCATTCTCATTACTTTCTTTAAGCACTTTACATTCGTCTTTAGTTAGATTAAATTCTTATGCACTTCTGTTTATCAAAAAGTTCATACACTTCCATTTCACAGGCTTTTTCAAAAATTGAGTGTACTGTTAAGGGGGGGCATTGTATATACCTTTTCTTTTAAAATTACTAAAAGATTACCAGCCATATCAGAAGAGTTAAACAATAATTTTCAATTCATTTTCCTCGTAAATAACTTTAATTCTCAAAGTGTCAGGTAGAGTCATAGACACTGTGGGCACAAACTTTCACCCTTTAATAAACAATTTAAAATGACAAACTGTAATATCTAAATCAGTATTGTTAAATATATTAAATCTTTTAAAAGTGTGCACAGTGCCCTTATTTGTTACTTGAATATCCTCCTAGCTCTTACTAAAAAGACTCTGAAAAATGAATGGTTCCAGTTGCTCCTCCTGCGTCCCCTCCTCCTGGTTCTCTCCTCTCTCTACAGCCCCCATTGGATGGGCTAAAAAAGATTTTTCATTTTGAACATTACTTATTTTTTTAGAAACTTGATTATTTTGAAGTCTTTCAGATCTCTTTAACTGTGGAAAATTAATGTCAACCTTGTCATTAACAGCTGTTTCTTCATTAGTTTCAGGGATACAATTCTGTTCAGTTACCCTTTGGATAGTTGGTGATTCACCCAAATCACTTTCATTCTGAATAATATTAGGTTGTAAATCACCCGTGGATAAAGGGTACAGCTTATGCAATCTATCATCCGTCTCATCCCTCAATAATTTCCTTTGTTTTCTCTTTAGAATAATATTAACCTGCTGTTCTACCTTTGTAAATATATTCTCATATCTAGCATGCTCAAACAATAAGTCCCTAGTGATTTTATCATTCAACACATTTAGTTCTCCAAACAACTTCTGCAGCTGCATATTATTCCATTTAGTAATAAACTGCATTGATTCCAGACCGCTTCTGTCAAACAGTGTAATAAGTTCATTATATGCATTACTACCATACACAGGTCCATTTGGAAATTTATACACTCATAAACCCTTAGGTATCCTTTTGAATTGAATACTTTCAGTCAAATAAATATTATCCACCTGTAGGCTATGCACCAGTTTGCTTGTAAATGATGCCAGCATAGTGTTAAAAGATCCATTAAAATTACTAGGTCCAGTCAAATTGAAGTCAAAGTTTTTATTAAACCACTTGTGTAGATCCATTCCATGGGGAGTACATCTAAAATTTCTTCCATTCAAGTCCTCCATGGCATTGGAACCAGTTTTATGTCTCTCAACACCTTTAAAACTTGATGAAGCATTCACTTCCTCCCTAGGCCTTTCCCTGGAAGTGGAACAAATCTCTTGCGTATCTTGCAGGGGGAGTTGCTTGAACCCATTTTTCAACATTATTAGATAAAATATCCACTTGCTGGCTCAGTAATCCAATTAATTGCATGAGTTAATCTTGTGAACTAAAATTATCTTATCCAGTTTCCTGAAGAGAGAATAAAACGTAAAATTTATTGTTTTTTGCCATAGGAGATTCAAATCAAAGCACTCACAGCTATAAAAAATTTAAAATAACATGTCCAGCAGCCTGGGAAGAGACACTGCCAAGCTGAGAGTCAGCCCCCCCCCCCACTTTTTTTTCCATTTTTCTACATGGGGTCTGGGTGTCATGTTAACTGTCACCATCTCCCTCGATTCAATGCCACACTCTTACCTTCGTTTACACTCATGCCTAACTGTCGCAGAACTTCTTTGCTGGACATCCTGGTTTCCTCTTACCTTCTTCCTGTCTTTTTCAAATCTTTTTCACCAGATTGTCTTCTTCTGTTCTGCATGTGTCCAAACCACTGTAATCTGTTCTCTTTAATCTTTTCTCCAATTGGAGCTACTTTGGCTTCTCCTCTTATGTCTTCATTTCCTCTTCTGTCCAAAGTGTGGATCCTACCACCCTTCACAGGCCCTTCATTTCCATCACCTCTAGCTTCCTCATCTGCTCTGCTTTTACTGCCAGATTTCTGTACCATACAGTAGTACTGATCATGCCACTGTCTTGTACACCTCACTTTTCAGCTTCCTTGGCATTTTTCTGAAATAGACTACACCTGAGACTCTATGCCATCTGGCTGCAACTTCTCTGATTCTAGCTTTGACCTCTTCATTCAGACTTCCCTTCTCCTCAACCACCCCTCCCAGATACTTGAAACTATCTACCTGTTCCATTATCTTTCCTTTTATCTCAATTCTCAGCTTCTGATTTCCTCAGTTTGCTGCCATTACCACCATCATATCTGTACTTAGTTTCATCCCATGTGCTTTCATTTTTGCATTCCATTCTCCTATCCTTTACTGAAGTTCTAGCTCAGAGTCTGCCTGTAATGCCACATCATCTGCATACAGCAACTTTGTTGATCTGTCCCCTCCAACCTGTTTGCTAATGTAATCCATCACCAGTATGAACAGCTGTGGCCTCAGAACTGAACCCTGGTGTACCCCCACTTCCACTGGGAACCCCTCTGTGAGACCAAACACTGTTCGTACTTGAGTCATTGGGTTCTTGTACATAGCCTGCACTAATTCTACCAATGTTTCTGGGACTTTCAACCACTGAAGTACTGCCCAAATTAGCTTTCTTGGGATCTTGTCATATACTTTCTTCAAGTCTAGGAATGCCCAGTTGGGCTCTTTTGCCATCTCTAGCTTATAGCTTCATAGGTTCATAGGTTGGTACTAGGCTATCGGCCCTAGGGCCTATACAAGCCTAGCCATAACAATTCCCTGGCTATTTCTTCCCACAGTATTTACTTCCTTGGACCCATGTCTAGCAGGGCGACTGACGTGAATCCCAGGGTGAATTTCCTCTCTCCCATCCAATCATCAAGGTTCCTTTTGAAAAGGGCCAAAGAGGCGTTCTGCTTGACATGTATGGGCAGTCTATTCCAGAGTCTGGGGAGTCTCTGGGTCAGGAACCTATCCCTCCAGCATGTTTTGTTCATTGTGATGACAAGGTTTAGATCCCTGGAGCATGTGTCTCTGAGGGATTGGGATTTCTTTAAGTGTAGCATGTCCAACAGCTCTGGGTTTGACATGGCCTTGTATGTTAAGCAGAGATCACCTCTGAGTAGACGATATGCAACAGAGTATAGGTGGAGTTTTTTTAGACAGTCGGCATAGGGCATCTGATTTAGGTCTGTGGTTCTTTTAAAGAGGTATTTCTGCGTCCTTTCCATTTGTTTTTCTCAACTATCTGTCTCACTGTAAACATGGGGTCAGTTGAGTTGCATCCTGATCTGAATCGAAATTGCTTGTTTCCCACCTTACCTTATATTACTCTGCATATCCATTTATCAGCCAGTCTCTCCAGAACTTTCATGCAATGTGATAGGAGTTTGATGCCTCTGTACTGACCACAGTTGTGGATGTCCCCTTTGTTCTTCTACCCTGGCATAAGTATGCTTATTCTCCAGTCATCTGGGATATGCCTTTCTCTCCACACTGCTATGAGTACCCTCAGGAGCTATTTCTTCCGTATCTCACCCAGTATTTTCATCATATCTGCTGTGACCTCATCTGAACCAGCTGCTTTCCCTGACTTCATTTTCCTTAGTGCTATCTTGACTTCTTCTAGGATGGGATCCTCTTCATCATAGGCTGTTTCTGGGCAGTACAGCTTTTGTGAGTTTTTCTTCATTGAGAAGCAGCTGGAAATACACATTCTATCTGCCTTTGATGTCCTGTGGACTGGTGAGCAGGTTGCTGCTAGCATCCTTTATGAAGGGTGTCTGACTATCTTAGCAGCAGCCACAGATGAGATGGACAGGATTCCACCAAACACTTTATTAAAAAATAAAGTCCTACAATTGTCTATCTTCTGTATCTTTCTGTCTTTTCCTTCCAACATGATAGAGTTTTTTTGTGCCAACTACCGAGTTACTTTCTAGAAGGTGGTAGAGTGCCTCTGATATTCCTTGCACCTTGCTATTGTAACTCGTTTCATAGCTTCTTTGTTAGCCAACAAGTATTCCTTCCTAGACTGGACAGTCTTTTCTATAGGTTCATAGGTAGGTGCTAGGCTATCAGCCCAAGGGCCTATGTAAGCCTAGCCAACAAGGTTCCCTGGCTTACACCACCCAAGAAAGTTATTTTCCTGTGCCACTGTCGAGCAGTGACACAGAAGTGATCCCTGGGATGTATTTCCTATTTCCCATACACTCATCAAGATTTTTCTTGAAGAGTGCTAATGAAGAACTTTGCTTGACATAGATGGATAGCTTGTTCCAGAGTATGGGAAGTCTCTGGGACAGGAATCTATCCCTCCAGCATGTCCTGTTTATTGTGGTGTCAAGCTTTAGGTCCCTAGAGTGTGTAGCTCGGAGGGATTGGGATTTCTTTAGGTGTAGCATGTCCAACAGCTCTGGGTTTGACATAGATTTAGATGTTAGGCAGAGATCACCTCGGAGTAGGCGATAAGCTGTGGAGTAAAGCTGGAGTTTTTTGAGGCGGTCAGTGTAGGACATTTGTTTGAGGCCAGTAATCCTCTTTGAGAGGTACTTCTGTGGCCTTTCCTGCTGCTGCAGATGTCTTGTGAAGTACATTCCAAAAGGGACATTGTACTCTATATTGGGTCTAATGAGTGTCGAGTAGAGGGGAACAATGATCTCTTTTTTCCTGGATGAGAACCCATTTATGATGAGGTGTGCCAAGTAGAAGGACTTCCTGACTACTGTGGTGATGTGACTATCAAAGGAGAGACTACTGTCTACCTGGGTCCCAAGGTCTCTTATCACACATTCAATGTTAAGTAGATTGCTGCCTATGTGGTAGTTCATGGGTACACAGTTTTTACCAAAGGGGATGACACTGCACTTTTTGGCATTGAGCTTGAGGCCATGGCTCTGACACCAGGCATCTGTCTCAGTGAGGCCCTTCTGTAGGATGTCCACATCATTTGGGGACTTGACTATGGCTCCTAGTTTGCAGTCATCTGCAAACTTCATTAGCCAGAGGCCTTCTGTGTTAGCCTGTACTTGAGAGAAGTAGATACCAAGCAGGAGAGGTCCCAGGACGGAACCCTGTGGTACTCCACTTGTCACTGCTTTGAGGTCAAAGTTGGAGTCTGCAACTTTTACAGTGTGGGTTCTGTCAGTGAGCCAGTTGGCAACCCATCTTGTGACATAGGGATTTATACCTAGTTTAGTGAGTTTAGCTATAATTCCAGAATGTCAAAAGCCTTGGCGAGGTCAAGATAGGCTGTGTGAACCACCTTACCCTCATCTACGGCTTTGGTGACTGCCTCAAAGAAGTCAATCAGGTTCAGGAGGCATGATCTGCCTTTCACAAACCCAAACTGGGTGGGATCCAGGGTTTGGAGGTTACCAATATCTTTGTTTATGAGTTCAATGATGATATGTTTCATGGCCTAGCAGACCAGGCTCGTCAGGCTAATAGGTCGATAGTTCCCAGGGTCAGTGGTGGCTCCCCCTTTGTGGAGTGGGATAACTGTTGTTGTGCGCCATTCAGTGGGCACAAAACCTGATGCGAGGCTATTATTGAACATGGTGCTTAGGTGGGGAGCCAGTTCATTATGAAGTTTGTGTAAAACGCAGTCTGGGATGTTGACCGTTCCCATGGATGCTGTGTTTTTGGCATTAGAGAGTGCAGGTTTTACCTGCATAGTTGTGATAACAGGGACTCTACATTCTTCTTGTATAGATATGGGCCCTTTAGGGGGTGGGGGGGGGTAAAGATAGCACTGAACCTATCTGCCAGGATGTTGGCAATATCAGTTGGTTCTGTAATTTTCATGCCGTTGTGCTGTAACTCAGAGCAGATCTGGGTGTTGCCATCGAGATTCTTGACATAGCTATAGAATGCTTTGTGGTTGTCCTTAAAATTAGTGGCAATTATGTTTTTGTAGCTAGCTTTGTAGGATCTTATAAGGGATCTCAGCTTCTTACTGAGGCTGACCAGGGAGCTCCTCCACTCATGGGATTTTACTCTCTTTTGCAACAGTTTCTTCCTTCTGTTGTACAGTTTGTTTATGGCAGGGGACCACCATATTGGCTTCCTTTTTTGAAGGAGAGCATCTTGGTTCTGTCTGGGATAGCACGATCCATGCACTCGTGTAAGTGCTTATAGAGTGCATTTGTGTAGGATTCAGCAGTTGTAACTGTATTATCCATCTGCATTGGTGTCATGAAGTTCACCACTTCTGTCTTAAGAACATGAAGTTGGCTTTGGAGAAATTTTTTACCGTGGTTTCCTTAATGGGGGGTGGGGACAGGATGTGGATATCAAGGGTGATTAGCTTATGGTCGGATCGGACCAACGAGGAGTTGACTTCAGGTGTGGAACACCGGCCACTCATGTTGGTAATGACTAGGTCTAGGATATTGTTGCCTATGGTGGGGGTGTGGATAAGTTGATCCAGGGCATTGGATTTTATGAATTCCAGAAAGCATTGAGCTAAGGAGTTGGTACATGGGTCTCCCACTTTTTCCTGCACTCCTTCTTTCTTTTGATGACTTCCTGGACTTCTTTATTCTACGACCAGCTTTCCTTATGTACCTTATTTCCATATCTGGTTCAGCCACATATCTTTTTTGCAGTCCTCACACAAGCTTTTTTGAGGCACTGCCATTCTTCTTCAACTCCACATATTTTCTCCTTTTCTTGGGGTGATAGAGCCCTTGGTAATTCCATGAACTGTTGTGCTTCCCCTCCCATCGATTTCCAGGTCTTCAGCCTGGTCTCTGTTGATCATAGAGCCTCTGACAACTGTTTGTAGCTGATTGTAGCAACCAGTGGTTTATGCTGTGGGCCATCTGTTTCACGGGGGATGACTTTGCAATTATTGATTCTACCCTAGTTCCCTTTCCTTACTAGGAGGAAGTCAAATCTACCTGAGTTGCATGTTGGCCACTCTTGTATGTGATCTTGTGACTGTCCCTTTTTCTGAGCCATGTGTAAGCTACTATTAAGCCATTTGCCAGATGTCACAACCCTGCTGTGAGGCATAGGCTGAGATTATGAATACTGCCCTATCATTACACTGGACAGATTGTCATGTGTCACTAATTTTGATGATATCCCTCCCTGCCTTGTGAAGCCTCACTCTCATCACAATTCCCACACTATTTCTGCCCCCCCCCTCTTGAGTAGTACACTCTGGATCCCAAGCTAAAGGGGCTTCACTGTACTGCCCTTCCACCTTATCTCTTGGATACATAGGAAGCAATGAACCTGCATTAAGTGTAGCAATTTTCAGTTCATGTTTATTGGTTTTACATCCAGCTTTCACTCAACAGAGCTTTCCCAGGTAACCCATAGTGTGGCAACTAGACACCAGCCAGCCAGTAGCTTATTGACCCAGGGCTGCTGGACTTTATGGCAGGCACACACTGGCCAATAGGAGCACATACACCCCTCCCGCCATTAGCATCACCTAAAGCTATATTTTACACTGTAGAATGGCTAGCCCTGTCACAGCACACAGTCTGTGATCCACATTCTCCTTGGTGTTTGCATCTCTTCTACCTACAGGACACCCACATAGGGTCTGTGTTGCTGCTCCCAGCTCCATTCATTGTTGAGTTTGAGATGGAGACACTCAGCATGTGTTTCAGAGGTGGGAGGAACCCCATAGAGCCACAGGGAAAACATGGACTCCAAAGAGGCATTGGTTGGCCCTCAGGATCAAACCTTGTACCTTTTGCATGGGAGGCATAGACCTTTATCATTATACCACCTGGTATCTCATAGCCATCCTTACGAATTGCTCCTTAAAAATATTCTTCTTAGTGTGGTATGGATGGCAACTTTTAAAATCCAAATAACAATTAGAAAATGACTGTTTCCTATAAAGTATTGAACCCAAACATCTTAAATCATAATTCTTGTATAGGGTTACATCTGGAAGATCCACACTTTCTCTAGAGTGGTTATGAATAGATTTCAGAAATGACGTTGTTTCCTTAATATATTTTTTATATATGAGTTCTTATGTTTTTACATATGCTGCTTTGTGATAAGTTTTATATTTTAACCTACTGTCACCTATTAAAGTGATGTTAGTTAATATTTTTTTAAATAAGTTATTCACTTGTGATTGGCTTATGCCTTTGCACATGATTGATGGAGAAAGATATTTAAATTGTGTTTCACGATTCACATATGGTTCTGAAGAAGTCCCGTTTGTGATAGGGATGAAAACGCTAAACTGTGGTTTTATTAATTATATATTAAAGCGCTTTTATGTACTCTCATTTTTATTGTTTTTGTTCTGAACACTCAAGTTATTTTGGTGTGTTGAACTGCTTGGTTTGGGACTGTGGACACTACGTGAGCCATTTTTTGGACTGTCTTGTTGGTTTGGTCTTCAGAACAAGCAGGCTGTACAGACACGCACTGTTTTTTTTTCTGCTGCTTTCTTGGTTCCTGTGCAGGAGAATTAAAAAAAAAATCCTACTGATAGGTATCAATGTCTCCATGGACCAGACGACTACCCTGCCCACCCCCAACTTTACATTGATGAATAAAGCTCCCAGCTGGCCATTTATTGGCACTTTCTTTAACCTGCTTCACTTGCATTGGATCTATTTGAGTGGAGCTGCTTCCTGTTGTGTGCTACCACAATTCATTCTAAATGTAAAAGTTTTATATGATGATTCTTTTATTTATCCTAAGAAAGATATGTAGTCTGATGAAATCCATTTTAATTTTAGATGAAAATGCTTACCTTTTGTACTTAGGTTTCCTATCTGGAATTTGTAAAATAAATTTAAAACCCTAAGTTCCACAAATTGTTTTGAAGCATGCTTTTTTCCCTCTTTCTCTCTCTGTATGTACGTATGTATATATATATATATATATATATATATATATATATATATATATATATACACTCACACATACATTTTATATATATATATATATATATATATATATATATATATATATATATATATATATATATATATATATATATAGATTCACTTCAGAAGCTCGAATTTACAAAATCTCGAACTGCAAATAACCAAAACCAAAAGATCGAGTCTCGTAAACTCGAACTTCTGAAGCGAAACCAAAAAAAAAAAAAAAGACAAACTTCGCACCCCCCATTTGGGGGCTGTGCCCCCCACACCCAGCCTACTTAAATATACCAACTACAAGATCACGCTACAGTGGGGAAATGGGAAATCTCCCATCTTGCGCTGTATGCGGAAGCGCAAAACGGGAGATTTCTCATTTCCTGTCAACACCGCAAAAAAAATAAAACATTACGTACACACAGAGCGTACAACAATCCTTGCCTATGTGTGCACGCAATGAATTAAGGTAAGTAAACTCTTATTTTTAAACACTACACATATTTGATTTACTGAAATCTCGATCATATGGTCTCAACCATATGAAATTTGAGATTTCAGTAATTCGATTATGTGAAGTGTTCCCATATATATATCTATATATATATATATATATATATATATATATATATATAGATAGATATATATATATATATATATACACACACACACACACACACACACACACACACACACACACACAAAAACACACACACACACACACACACATATATATATATATATATATATATATATATATAAAAGTTTACTATCAAAATTGCGACCAACAAACAAAAAACATTCAATACAATGAAAAACAACAGCGAACACGGAACACTGAAAAAGTCATTATGTCAAATCTGGTGCTGCGGTAGCATTGTCACCTCACAGAAAGACGCTGTCCGGTTCGATTCTCAGCTAGAGCGTCTTCTGCGTGGAGAGATGCAAGAATGGGCGTACCTTCGTTGAAGGTTGTGTGTCAGGCCTGGCAAGCCGGTACGTAAAAATCAACTGCCAATTATTAGCAGAACGGAGTTCTGCTGTGACGATCCCTAACCGGGAAAAAAGACACAAACAAACAAACATGCCGATTATTCGATTCCGCATTATTCGACATACAGTTTCCCCTGCACCTGTGAGAACAGGAACTGTAGTTCTGGTTATCAGCAGTATGAACGTACTGCACAGCACTAAACTTTGTTTTTGCAGGGGGTTCAAGCCCCCTGCACCCCCCAGTGGGGGGGCTGTGCACCCCACATCCCCCTGCAAATTATATATTCCAACTCCAAGATCATACTGCAGTGGGGAAAAGGTTAAAGTTCCCCATCAGCGCTGTACCATAATCTCTACTAATCACATTGACCACATATGTGTGAATGCGCAGTGTATTCGCTGACCGGGAACTTGGACACTTGAAGGTTCGACAACATGGGATTCAGCCAACTGGAATTCGGCATCCCGTGGTCGCCAAACCACACACACACACAGACACACACACACACACACACACACACACACACACACACACACACACACACACACACACACACGCACTCACGTTCATGCACATACGTATGTGTGTGCATCTGTGTGTGTGTGTGTGTGTGTGTGTGTGTGTGTATATGTTGGAGGCAAACTTTAAATTCATCAAAATTCATCTATCAAAGTTAAACATTTTAAGTGAGGTAGTTATCGAAAAAAAAAGATAACTGTTTTGCAAGAACCAAGCCTCCCTACACATCCCACAAGACTGCTAAGTTATATATATTACTTCCAGGATCACACAATACCAGTGAAGGGTGGAACTATCTTACACCAGTATTGTGCAATCTTGCAGAAAACAATTAACTACATGCACTCCCCTGCTATGTTCTTGTTATTTGGTCCTTTGGACTTGAATAACATGCATTTATTAAAATTGACATTCAATCACAACATGGGGAACAGTGTGTATATGTGCATATATGTGTGTCTGTGTACATGTATACACACACAAATATATATATATATATATATATAATATATATATATATATGCACACATAAGTTATATCTGTCTATCTATCTATCACCCTATCTATCTATCTATCTATCTATCTATCTATCTATCTATCTATCTATCTATACTGTAGCCAGTAATTTGAGAATAGGAAATCCTCTGTGTACCCAGATAGAGAAATAAGCATATTGCTGTGGGAAAATGCAGAACTCCAACATCCACAGGCATGGAGAGGATTCAGACTTCATAGTTATGATGACCAGAGCTCAGGACTGAATCCTGGATGAGCTGACAAGCAGATTTCCTATCACTGATTCACTACACTATCCTAAAACCATGTGGCTCAGGCTCTAAAAGCTAAATCCACATTGTATGCTAATCTCTAAGATTTACAGCTATTTGTATCAGTAGCAAAATAATTTCTTTTTCACTATTCTGAACGTGAAGCTGATGATACTTCTGCTTTGTTTCAAAACAATATGAAAGCTAATGAATGAAATCCAAACTGAATTTTTCTTATGAGAAATGCTTTATATTCTGAGGATAATGCTTCTTGTTTAGTTGTGTAAATGGTCTAAGTCACCCTTGCTAAGCAGATGCCCAGATAATATGCATTATTCTTAACAGCTGGCAGTCCTTCAAGGATGTAGTTTGCAAAACATTTGCAAGCATACATGTGACACTGTCATTCCCTTTGGAGACATGGGTCTTTTCTTCAGTCCCTCTTGGTGTTTGCTATATGATGCCTTTGTTGCAGTGATGTACTGCAGCTGGATTATAGACCCAGTGCTTTATTCCACATGCAAATCCTCTTAATGTAATCCAGCAACGTGAATTAGAGTCCTGCATTCTGTTTTGTGACTTCTGTTAGGTTATGCAAACAGGATTTACAGCTAGCAGTTTAACCAGTGTCTGTGACTTGGTAGCAACATGGTTCTACAGGAACAGCATTTTATAGCAATAGCAAACTATCTCTTATGGGCTTTGGAAAAAAATGGCACACAATGTATTATTACAATCAACACATTCATGAGATACTCAGAAATGTAGACCACTGTTTCCTAGATTAATTAATGGTCTTAAAAGGTGTAGATTTGTCAGTACTTTGAGTCCAGAATTTCAACTAAATGTTTTGATATTGCAGTGTGAAAAACAGCACAGCAATAATGTGTCAGGTTCTGCAGATGCAGAGAGGGCACTAAATATAATTCTAGATTACTGCGACATTTAAAAAAAAGGATTGAAGAATGTGTTTTTAAGCTTCTTCAGGAACTAGATTATTGCACTGAGACTTGATAGAACTAATGAAATACATAATCTGATAAAACATTTATGTTAAATGCACAAGAATGTTTTGAGAAAATGTTCTTCAGCCCCTGAATGAAACAAGATGCGTTAATGTACCATTAATGTTTCCAATTTTTTGTTTAATTTTTGTGATTACATAGATTAGCTGAGACTCAAGGCCCAGATGGCACCATTAATGTTCAGTTTATTTAGTTTTAGTTATCTGATTACTTAGTTTACAAATGAAAGGGAATGTGATGCTTGTTTCCAATCTTATTTACAATGCAGCCTTTCGCTCAGCACTACCGCTGGTAGTAATCTGATATTCCTGATAAACACTTCTAGCAGAAGTACACTGTATAAACATGCTTAATAAGGAAAACAGGAAAAATACACTTCTTATAAGGCCAGAACATCAAGATAATTTTCCCTCTAAATTTAGTTTTTTGCATTGTAGCAGATGGCTGAGAGATAGATTCCAAATGTTCAGGCCAGTGCTGCAGATGGCACTGATTGTGAAAGTTAATGTGAGATAATTTGCGAATGTTGCTGAATAAGCAAGTAGGTTTCCAGAAGTTCTGTAAAAGAACCAATCAGCATGCATAGCATTCTCTCCGAAAACACAGAGCTACTATGTAAGGATTCCTTTGTTTGATAAGCAACTGGAACCCTAGCATTTACAACCCAAATTATGAAAACATAAAGCTAAATAAGTAAATAAGTACAAAATGTTTTTATTGAGTCACGTGAAAATATAAATGTAATAGTCACACCTTAGATGTGCATACATGTTTATACATAGATACACGTAGATAGATAACCACACCTGCATTAATTCATATATAAATACATATGTAGGATTAACACACATAGAGAAATTAAAAAGCACCTCCATGAGCAAGGAAGATAGGAAAGAGGCAAAGGCAATGTTGTGATGCTGAAAACACACAAAGCACATAGCAATAGTAAAGTCAGATGGGAAGTCCCAGGGACAGGGATTTGTCTGTCTGTCCATCTCTTTGTCTATTGATCTACCCATCCATTTATTAAGTGTTCCTTAGCAACAACTAATATGTATATGCACGTTCCAGTTTCTGAGTGTTTCTTTCTTCACATTGTATTCTACGAGAGTTCCATTGTGCTATTTCTCAGCTCAGTATGATCTGTGTTAATAACTGTTTACTGTTCTTTCCAGGATAAACTTGAAATATGGTCTAGTATGATCATTGCCCCACACTGCTTAACAAGTGAAAATAAATAAATAAGAATTAATGGGTAGGAAAAATACAGTTAGTGAGTAAAGGGTGGGAGAGCAGGAGTGGAAACATGAATACACAAAGATCAAACAACCCCTTGACAGTGGTATAAATTTTGAATGATATTGAAGACTGCGGTGGTGGTGCTGTGGTAGCGTTGTTGCCTCACAGTAAGGCATTGTCCTGTTCGATTCTCAGCTAGACCATCTTCTGTGGGGAGACATGTGTGAATGAGAGTACCTTTGTTGTAGGTTGTGCATCAGAGCTGGCAACTCGGCACATACAAATCTACTGCCAATCATTAGCGGACTGGAGTTCCGCTGTGGCGACCCCCAACCAGGAAAAGCCGAAAGACACAACAACAACATCAATGAAGTCCATAGGTGGTATTTTTTAACTTTTTTATGAAAAATGAATATGCTAATAGAACACAAACTACGAACAAAGTGGTTTTAGAAAAAAAAGGAAATGGTTATAAGGAAAGTATAAGCACAGAGAACAAATAGACTGGTTTGGGGAGGATTGTGCATAACACTTGACATATATATATAGAAGGTGAACTGTACAGATATACACTACATGTATGCAGGTCAAAAGTGCTTGGCAGTCATTGCTCACATGCATGTATAGTCACATGAAACATAATGTGATATTTACAAATGGGATATACAACTCATTGAAACTGTATACAGATTTATTTATTTATTTTATTTTTATTCATTTTTTATTTACATTTGTTGACCAGGAGTGTCCAACTGGACGTAGGTCCATTTTCAGCGGAGGCCCGGGAAGAAAAGCTCCACAGTTAAAATAAACAGACAGTAGTTACATTGGCTTACATAGCGATTAACAATTTAACATAGCAATTAATTACAAACATATTTACAGATGAAGAACATAGTACATCAGTAGACAGCTAGAATCTTTATCTGCAAAGTACATTTGTAATTCTGAATACAAATAGGTATACATGTTGACATATCATTAAGCACATATGTCAGATTTTATCAGGCATACATGTTCAAGCCACTAAACCTAAGCTATCACTACAAAACTAAATTCATATGTATACAAATAATATGCATACTGAAGGACACCGCAATATGCACATTGTTAAATAAATCAACAAAAGTTTGAATGCAGATTGAGCTGGGTCTAGTTATTGATCAATATATGTATACATGTAGAATAATACCAGCTCCATTCTTACATATTTATTAACAAGTGCAAAATAAATATGTATACGATGTCACACACATATATGTTCATATTATATCACCTGAGAGGTCATTGATAAGCAGATGCACTATACAGAAACTTATGGGAACTGATGATGAACTATCAGGGGATCAAAATGATATGCACTTATGCCACCATATAGCAAGTAGTTGCTACAGTTTAGATCACACACAGAGTGCCACAGCACTCATGTTTGACCGTAAATGCAATACCGGCTTTTAAAAGGCAGTATTGCATTATATAGAGCTTGGGATTGGCTGATCATGCCTCCCCCCCACAACCCTATGCTCCAAGGTCAGTTGCCTCCCTTGCCCCATCCTAGCTATCTACTGGGCAGGGACTTGTTGAGTTGAAAGCCCGGCCTTCTGGATACACACTATGATACTCCCTTCCAAGGCAATATGCATCCTGCTCCACCCCTCCCTTTGTCAACATAAGCATGTTTATCTGCCCCTTCAAGCTTGTCAGTCTTCCTGAGTCAGTAATCAAACTTAGGCCTTAATCAAGGCTTTAACCCTTTATACCAACACAACTGATCATGCAGCTGTTTTAGCTGCAAATATATTTTGTACTTTGTGTTTAAATGCTGTCCTTTTTGGTATTTAGCCGTAGGGAGTGCCTTCTGTGTGGAGTCATGTCCTCCCCGCGGTTGGGTAGCATTTGAAAGACATGAGTGCGTAAATGGGTGCGCCTTCGTTGAAGGTTGGGCGTCGAGCTGGCACCTCGGTGTTTCGCAAAAATCTACTGCCAATCATTAGCGGACCGGAGTTCCGCTGTGGCGACCCCTTACCAGGAAAAGCCGAAAGACAAACAACAACAGCTATTAACTCGTACAACCTGGTGGTGTTCTAGTCTTGAAATTTGATTTATTGTGATATCTTCTTACTGACCTCAGCCATTCCATATGTAGTTTAATTTGCTTGATCTCAGAACAAGGCACTGATGGGCCAGTTTCCTTTTATGCAGTCTACATTTTTCTTCCGAACACCTGCTCTTCCACTAGTGTTTAGATTATTTTTGTATTTTCCACTTCCCAGATTAGCTTGAACCTGTTACTCAGAAGGAGCTATTTCTCTTTGGAGAAGCTCTGAATGTTACACCACTGGAGTTTTCAGTTCAGGCTGTGTTATTTCAGGCCAACAACCCTGCACATAGTGCCACTTTTTTTTTCTTTTCTTATTGTCCCAGAGCACTCTGCCCCCATTTTTTCTTTTTTCTTGTTCTAGAGCACTCAGTCATTCATGTGTTCTTACTGGTTCAGCTCCACTGTCACCAATCAACTGAGGCATGAGACACGATGCAATGGATCATCTTCTATAAATTCTACCTCACTGGGTGGGTGGTGGTGGTGGTGATTGGGCTTTTGGTAAGTTCATGGACACAATCTGTTTGATAGGTCTGGATAGTTGTACTTCGTACATAGTCCTGCACAATACCACAAGCCCCTGGCTTTACAATGTAGCTCATTCATTGTTTTGAAGCTGGTCATGGTTGACTGTACCCCACTTCTCTCCTCCCATTGACTACTGGCAACAGAGTCACAAGTGCTGGAAATCCTGGCTGTGTGATATAATTTGTAGTATATCCAAGAAATTAAAATTGTTGGAGGTAAGGGTTTTTTTAATGTTCTTGTCTAAGCAAATTCTTGGAAATTAACCTAGCTTTTCAAAAGATTAATCAGGGGCACTGTTCTATTTTTCTTCTGCCCTGGACTTGGGGTATGGAACAAAACTGTTTTTGACCTTCCCTGTTAATGAGCACGGTTTAATGGAAATGCAAATATGGTACATAAGGAAAGCTAGTAGTGGAATGAAGCATTCCAAAAACTCATCAAAAGAATGAGTACAGGAAATAGTGGAATTTAAAGAAGACATCAAAGACATCAAAGGCACTCTACCAGCTTCTAGAAAGTGACTCAGCAGATGGCACAAAGAAACTCTGTCAGATTGCAAGACAAAGACAAAAAGATAAAGATGGTAGTCATCAGACACCCCTCATAAGGGATGCAAACAACAACTGGATCATCAGTCCATGGAACATCAAAGGCAGATGGCTGGAGTACTTCCATCAGCTTCTGAATGAATAAAACCCTATAGAAACTGCATTACCCCAGACACAATCTATAATGAAAGAAGAACAGGAACCCACCTTAGAAGAAGTAAGAATAGCAGTAAAGACAAATGAAGCCAAGGAAAGCAGCAGGCTCAGATAACATCACGGAAGATATGCTTAAGATGGGTGATTTAGGGGAGAAATTACTCCAGATGATACTGAAGCAGTATGAAGGCAAATGTGTACTCCAGATGAATGAAGAATAAGCACTTTAGTGCCACAGTAAAAGAACAAAGCAGGCATTTACAAATGTGGACAGTATAGCAATATTAAACTCCTATCACATTGTATAAAAGTTCTGGAGAGGGTGAACGAATACACGGAGCAATAGAAAGTAAAATGGGTGATAAGCAGTCTGGATTCTGATCAGGATGCAGCACGACTGACTTGATGCTTGCACTGAGACAAATAGTTGAGAAGAAACTAAAGATGAGAAAAAAGTTCAGTGGAGGAAAAGGAGGGAAAGCTGAAACTCCTGACCAACGTGTCGGTTTCTGTAAGGAATTCCTTCTATAATGCCCAGTTATAAACAAAGGGATTGTGTCTAGATCTTGGGATGTCATTATTCCCCCTTTACTCAGCCCCTGTTAGGCCAGTCATTGAACATAATGCCCCATTTGGCATGTAACTGTCCAGACACATGCAAAACTGGAAATGCTAAGAGTTGACTTGTGTCTGGTATAAAAGACACTATACAACCCCTTACTGATGATGGATTAACTAAACATCAGTAAGTCAAATGTTATCAGAAATACTTGGTCTAGGGTTCTATACCTGTTCTGCAACATAAACAGAATGTTTTGGAAGGACAGGTATATTTCACAGAGGTTACTGCTGTTGTGGAATAGACTCCCTATCCACATAAAACAAAGTTCAACCCTGTCCATTTTCAAGCACGGCTTAGATCTATGGAAGAGAAACAGAAAATGTATCCCAGGACTGCCCCTGATGTACAAAGGCATCTCCTAAATGCTTTATCCCATGCATGAGCCCCCTTAAATTATCTATGGTATGATGCCAGTTATTCTTATTAGGGGTAATATATAACTATTAACCATGGGATGGGTAAGGCCAATCTATAATCAAATTGGAAACTAGCTAGGCTTAAAAAGACCCACAAGTGCACCTAACATAGTACTTACCTATGAACCTATGAACTTGAAAATTAAGGTAGAAAAGAAAATAGTGAAACAGGTTAACAGTTTCATGGATCTGGTAGATGTGGTTGAAGAGAAGGAAGGTCTGAATGTGGAGGTCAAAGGCAGAATTAGAGGTGGTACAAATAACTGGCACACAGTGTCAGGGGTAGTCTTTGACAGAAGAATGCCAAAGAAGCTGAAAAGTAAGTTGTTTAAAACAGTGGTACAACCAGTACTGTTATATGGTATAGAAACCTGGGCAGTGAATTATGCCCAAAAGAGCCCTGACTTTATTTCAAAAAGTATTCTTAATGGCCCAGAATGAATCTAAAACCCCTCCATCCTGGAAATACACATTTATTTCACCTATTCTGAAATCTAATAAAGACCCAAAGAATTGCTCTTCATATAGACCTATCTCATTACTGAACGTCGAATATAAAATGTTCATGAATATCTATGCTGAAAGATTGCAAAAATTCCTTCCACATTTAATAGAAGAAGATCAAACAGGCTTTATTACTAACAGAAATACTTTTGACATTATTAAAATAACCTTAGCATTAATAGACTATTCTTAAAAGAAGAAAAAAGACCTGACATTTATAAGCTTAGATATTTACTCTGCCTTTGATTCGGTAAGCTGGGATTACTTGTTTATTTTACTTTAATGTATAAATTTCTCAAGTAACTTTGTAAACCTAATGGAACACTTATATAAAGGGGCATTAGTATATAATAAAATTAGTACATCTATATCACAATATATACCAATTGTTAAAGGAACTAAACAGGGTTGTCCTTTATCTCCTTTGATTTTTTTACTCATGCAATGGAACCCTGGACTAAGGAAATACGAAAAAATGAAAATATAGAAGGATTAAACATTAATACAAGAAACTTCATCTAAAATTCAGTTCTTTGCTGATGATGTCCTTATAACATCAAGAGGAAATGATCCTTCTATTGTATCTCTATTCGATTCTATGGATAGATTTAAAAAAATATCTGGATTAATTTTCATCGATGATAAAACCAACAATTTTCCCATTTATTCAAGTAAAAACAAACTAAAAAGAACATTTTATAAATATAAATCACTTACTGATCAAATTGCATATTTAGAAATCATTTTGGCTAAAGACATCAAGACTATAATCCATTTAGATTATAATAATAAATGTTTTGAAAATATACAAACCAGCTGGAACACATTTTTTTACAATGGAAGAAAGACTAACTATAATTAAATTATAATTCTTCCTAAGATTGTCTCCTTATTCAATCTATATTATTAGTACCCCCTAAATCTTTAATTAAGAAATTAAACTCAATGTTATTGTTTTTTTTTTGGACACCCAAAAGACCTAAGATAGCTCTTAAATATCACATAAATAGTTGGACTAAAGGAGGAATAGCCTTCCCAGATCTAGACTTGTATTCAATTTCTAGTGGACTCATCTTACTCAGCCAAATGGAAAATTTATTGGGAAATAATACATGCAGACCTCATTATAAAACCACAGACTTACAAAACAGATTTATTAAACAGTCCTCTGTAATGGATTATAAAAGATTACTTCACTACCTATATTATACCAAAATACTCAACAAATTACATTTCTAATATCCTAACAACTTTTAGGAACTTTATATATAAACATCCTATTCATAAAGAATGCATCTTTTTGATATTTCCCATAGTGTTTACACAGGATATCATGTTATCTGATCCAATGAAAAACCTGCAAAATAATTAATTTTTTGGTTTCAGATGATGTCTGATAGGAAAGATAAAACTTTACACTCAATAGCACAAGAATTTGAATTACATGACTCTATCTGGCTAGATATACAAACTTTTAGACATCTTATTAAAAAACTTGACAGTATGTATGCTGCGGTGAGACAAAACACTTCTATTTTGATAGATTATTTGGGACTGAATATACAACACAAATCCTGTCATAAGGGTAAACTTTTCTATATTTATAGGATCATAATAGAAGAAACTTATAGTTGTCCAGAAAGCTTTTGGAAATATTATTATACAATCAACAAGAAACACCTAAAAAACAAGATAAACTGAGCTATTGGAATCAGATGGTAAAACATCTTCTCTTAAGTGGAAATTATATACTTGGAGGTTTATGTATAGATCATTTTATACACCTTAAATTATGAATAAAACCAATAAAGAAGACAACTTATGTAAGAGGTGTAAATTAGAAATAAATGTTGGATGGGGACATATGTTTTATGATTGCTCTGAAGTGAAAGTTTATTGGGAGAATATTAATAACTTGTTACAAGCATTATTCACAGACAGTTTTTCCATAAATAGATCTATGGTTCTCTTTAATACATCAATACCTACATGTGTTAAAAAAACAAAACTTCCTTTACTCTAGTCAATACTAGCAGTAGCCAGAAAGATCATTATCGGGAATTGGATTTCTGAATCCCCTCCATCTTTTACAGAGTTTAAAAATGGTATTACTGATCTATGTCATTTAGAAATTAACTATCAAATCACGGACATCTAGGAAAACATATGCATATAACATGTGGGTGAGTTTACAGAATTTATTAAAAAATGAATAAACTGTTTCATGAAAATCAATATGTTTATTTACAAATGAATGTTCATAAAAGTGGACGTACTTGTAAATACTTTAGTTATTTTATTTGTTATTTATTTACATATATTTTTGTCAGTCGTATATTAAACCTAATATTATCATTTGTTAATATATGAAAATCAATAAAATTGTTTTAAAAAAAAAAGGAAACCTGGGCAGTGAAGGGGAAAGCAGTTAAGGAAGCTAGAGATGATGTAGATGAGGTGCCTGAGACAGGATGTACATTGTGGGAAGATGAAGAAATAAAGATATCAGCCAGAAACCCTAGTAGCTCCAATTACAGAGAATGTCAAAAAGAACAGACTGCAGTGGTTATGGCATAAGTGCATGAAATCAGAAAATGTAATTGCGAAGATAAAATGAGGACCTACAGTAAAGAGATAGGTTATATGAGAAAAGACTTGCAACAGTCAGGCATGACAGACAAAGGAGGTAGGAGAGTTGCATTGGAACAGGAAAGAGATGGCAGCAATTGACACAACAGCCTGATCGATGTAAAAAATGGGTGGAAAAGGGGTTTGACAATGATGTTTAATGGAATTTCAATGTGTTTTTCAAACTAAGAGATTGATACACTAAGGATCTATCTCAGAAATTGTTAATGTTCCAAAATGACAAACGAATATATATTTTAATTATATATTTTAATTTATACATGTAACCACATTCTAAGATGCTGACTCAGGTGCATTAGAATAATTTAACACTGCTGTCCTTAAATCTAATTGATAGTTGTTGGAACGGGGCTCAGTTTGAGCATTTTTACTGGTTCCTTTGTTTAAATCCTTTTGCTGCATAAGCCCTGCATTTGCTCGGGCTTGCACCTGTTTCAACAAAGCTTCACAAAGTCTGGTGATTAACGACTGCTCTGCTGTTGTTCTCATCTGAACAATCCAAGGCATCCACAATTCTCTGTAAAAGTTAAATTAATTGTTTCACTTTATCTGCACTTTTGAACTGTGTTTTTACTGTGCCACTGCAAAAACAAACTGTTTTTATATTTTTTGATTGTACTTTGTTTACTGTAGTATAGACTAGATTCAGAACTGCTGAATCTAGTTCTGTTTGGATAACTTGAGCATTAAACCAGGCTTTCTTTTTGTTGGAGAGGGTTTCCTGCATCCTTGTGGCAGGAGTGTGCAGTCAGAACTTGTCTAATTGAAGGTTACTGGAACAGGGCTCAGTCTGAGTTTTTGCTTTGTTTAAATCCTTTTGCTACATAAGCCCCACATTGGCATGAAGTGCACCATCATGCACTGCTGTGCAGAAGTGGTTACAGTTGATGGTTATAGATGCAAACCTTTCTGCTTCAAATTTTCCCTTAGTACTTTGCTGGTGCTCCATCAGCAAGTTCTCGTGACAGTGCCTCACTAACAAGTAATACATTTAGGGAAGCTTCTGGGGTACCAACAGAGATCTTACCCACTAGCCTTTTGTATTTTCTGACCACTTCTCCTGTCCTTTACCTACCTGGTCCATCCTGTCCTCTCTCTGTTTCTAACCACATCAAACTTATCTAGCATTATGGATGGACAATTTCCCACAGTTTCTCCAGCCAGCCTGGTCGACATGGGCATTGTGAGGCAATGTAGTAATTGCCTCATGTACACTGACAACCCACATCTTCTAGTTTACACTAATTCAATATGTGAGAGATGCACCTATGTTAAGAACCTAGAATCCAGGCTGTCTCACTCACCTCTCAGTTCATCTGACACTCAGCATGCACATCTGACCTCCTGCATCAACCAAACAAACAATACATAAACTACATATGTGGAGGTCTTTAGCAGAAGCTTACCTGCACACCAGAGACCTCCCAAAGACAAGCATGCTTCACATAATACATCCCCTGCAGAACATAGTACACATAACATCTCACACACCATTGTCTCATCAGATAAACCCCTAAGGTATAACAAAATCAAACATCCTAAAGCATAACACAGAATCAAACATCCAAATCATAGCGAGTCTATTGTGAAACACACAGACATCCCTCTCACCAGGTTGGATAAGGAAAAAGTCACAGTCGGCTGTCTCTCATGTGCCAGGATTTGCCATGTCTCACAAGCACTCAGGTCTCTCAACAACAAGTACTATTATGACTCTGTCATAGTCTGTGTTGGTGTAAACAACTTGAGACATATCTCACTGGACTATATGAAGAGAGACATGACCAAGCTCTCTGATTATGTGTTTCAGGCAGATATGCCCATATCCTTAAGCAGCATTTTACCTTTGCTTGGATAATGCCACCATATGAACCAAAAATGATTGATTTCAATAATTGGCTAAGTTTCTGATGTCATTCTAAGGGGATCCAGTATCTGTTTACCTGGGATGATATGGTCGACAGACCTCAATGCTTTGCCAGAGAAGGTCTTCATCTGTCACCCCTGGGATTTCATTTACTGGCTAAGACCCTTGCCACACCCATAGTACCTTTTTTTAGGCAATGCCACAAGAACAAAATTCTCAATGAAATAACACCCTCTAAAAACAACTTCAAGGTTATGCTGTTAAATGCTAGGAGTCTAAACCTGAAACTGCACTCACTGGAAGCAACCCTTACCTTGAAGATTCCAACAGTTGTGCAGTTGCAGAAACTTGGTTTAAGGCTGTGGGGAGCACCCCAGCCATACCTGGTTATAATTCCTTCCACACCCCAGACCACAAACTGAAGGTGTGAGAAACAAAAAAGGTAGTGTATCATTATTCATTAACGATAAATACACCTCTAGATTGGTTAGTCAGCATGATTCCCTGGAATTACTTCAGGTGCAGTTGAGTGTTGGTAAAATCCTTCTTCAAGTCATTGACAATTATAGGACCCCCTGTATGAATCAGGACACCCACTCAGTCTACTTGGATCTACTTGAGTCAATCAAGATTAAACCAAAAACCCTTGTCTTGGGTGACTTTAACTACCCGTGCATTGACTTTTTCAATTATATGTTTCTAATGCATTTGGCCAAACATTTCTCAATTTCTTTAACTCCAGTGCCATGGATCAGCTGTTTGATACCCCCTCAAGGGGCTCAGATATACTGGATCTGGTAATCACCAACATGGGCACCATTCCATCCCCCCCCCAGTATAATGCACACCATGGTGATATCTGACCACAAATCAATCTTGTTAGAAGTAATTATAACACCAGCCCCCCCCCCCCCCCTTAGCAGCAAATAGGCTAAAAACTTCTCCAAGGTCAATTACAGCCTCTTACAAGATGGCATAAACAGCTTCACAGCCCCCCCCCCTCCCCAGAAGGAACAGTGACCTATGCTGGTTAAACACCAATGCTTTATACTAACATCTGTACAATTGTGTTGACTCTGCTGTACCTGATAGGACCAAAGTAAGATCTTTAAGGGAGAACAAACCCACCTGATGGACATCTGACATCAACAGGCTATACAATAAGAGGAGAAAACTGCTGCCTAGGAGTAGGAAGAAAAGGTTTCAAAACTAGAAACACTCCCTCCTCAACTTAAACAAGCATATAGGACTTCTTGTGAAGTCCTCTAAGGCTAACTACGAATCCAAATTAGCTTCCCAAATTAAGGACAACCATAAGGTGTTCTTTAGTTATATCCAAAACTTCAAAGTAAAGTCCCAGATTTCCCCTGAGCTTGTAGTTAATGGTACTATATATACAGAAACTGTGGATATAGCTAACCTGCTGGCTGACAGGTTCAGTGAAATCTTCACTCCCCTGTCCCAGCCACACATACACCAAAGCATCCATACGACCTGTCCACCACCCTTAAACTCCCTCTCCCAGGCCAAAAACACATCCTCTGTGGGACCAGGTAACATCCCAGGCTGTATTCTACTCAGGTTAAAACAGTAACTAGTAACACCACTAGGATTTCTTTTCAATCACAGTCTAAGCACTAGCTTCATTGCAGTGAAATGAAAATCAGCTACTGTCATCCCTTTTACACAAAGAGGCTGCATCCACTGACCCCTGGAACTATAAACCCATTAGCTTGACCAGCCTTATCTACAAGACCATGGAATGAATCATCATGGACCTCATCAACAAAGATATAGGAAATTTCCAAATGCTTGATTCCTCCCACTTTGGCTTTGTCAAGGGGAGATCTTGCCTTTTAAACTTCTTCCAGACAGTCTCCAAAGCACCAAAAGAGGGCAAATCTGTGCATACACCCTACCTGGAATGGGCCAAGGCCTTTGACACAATCCCTCATTCAGGCATCATTGGTAAGCTCTCCCAGTTGGGCATCAACCCATTTAGTGTCAGGTGGGCTGCAAACTGGTTCACTGATAGATCTCATACAGTTAAAATAGGGGACTCCATCTCCTCCACCCAAACAGTAACCAGTGACGTCCTGCAGGGATTGGTTCTGGGAACCTTACTGTTCAGAATCTACTTCTCCAAAGTCTAGTCAAAAAACAAAGATCTGTGGGTGACAGTCTGCAGATCACTCCAAGCACTGGTCATTGAATCCTATAACAATGTCAACATCCTGCAAGAGAGGCTTACACAGACTGGTGCCAAAGTCAAGGTCTTAACTCATTCACTTCAATGGAGCTGAGGAAGTTTGCAATGTAACTTCCAATGGGAGGAACCTAGGCCTTTTGACAAAATCAAATCATGTCCTCACATTTCAAACAAATGTTCATATTTCTGGAACCATAGGGGTTATGAGATAAGTATACATGGCAAAGTCTTCAGCACAAGCTGTTTTTATAGTGGTAGTATTCTTTAGGTTATAGGTCTTAAACCAAATAAGTCACAGTAAACACAATAACTATTACATTTGTAATATTTTGTAAACAACATACAGTATCTCAGGAACCACTCAAGTTAGATACATACTGTCAGCAGCATTTTATTCATCTACCTGAGAGCTCTCACATGAGGCTAAGGAGTTCTGCTTTGTTACTTGGTTATTCAGATATTTAGAAAAATGTGAAAAGTATATCTATATAAATTAATATCATAAAAGCAACTGTTACTATTTACCTGCACTAGACAGAGGTCAAATATTAATTCAAGTTGGGTTTGCCATTGTGTAAGCTTTAAGAGGAAGTCTTTTAATATATTGTACATAGCATGTTTTTGGAATTATTGCTGCAAATATGAACAAGCAATATTTGATGCCTAGAGGCATCAGTAGGAGTTTACTGCAGATGCACCTGGAGGTGTCACTGAGGTATAATGAGTTAAACTGAGTGCAAAGAAATGCATTATCATCCCCTTTGGCAAGGGTGATTTTCCTGCAAAATATCACATCAGTAGTAATAGCCTAAGCATGCATTCAGTGGTGAGAGATCTGGGCACACTGGTTGACAGCAACCTTACCTTTGATCTCCATGTCTCCATAGTAGTAAGAAGGGCATTTTATATTGCTCATCTCATAAGCAAGGGGATTGCCTCCAGAAAAAAAGAGATTATAACCCCCCCATACTCTTCACTCATCAGCCCAATAATAGAGTACAACACTTCCTTTGGCATGTACCTTTCCAAGCACCTGCAGCACTTGGAGAGACCACAAAGGTTCCTTACAAAGCAAATTCAGGGTCTCCAGCATCTGCCATATGGAGACAGACTGAAATCACTGTCACTTTACTCTGTGTTTTACAGACTACTCAGACTTGACTTGTGCCTTGCATATGGTTAAATCTCTGACCTTGCTTTATTGGAAATGCTGCACATTTACAAGTCAAATGGCATATAGATCACTCACTCTAAGGGCCTAAACCTGGTATGTGACATCTACAGAACCTGCTGGAGGGACAGATTTATCTTCCAGAGGCTGCCTAACCTTTGGAACAGGCTTCCAATTCAGGTTAAATAGAACCCCTCGTTGACCTTATTTAAGTGCAATTTAGATGATTGGATGAGCATCCGCAAATTTATCCCAGGGGTTCCACCTGTGTCCTTCTTGGACAGGGGCAATAGGTGAAGACGTTTGTGTCTGCTTTAAAATGGACACTGTTAGGAACAAGATTTGATATTTGGTTAGGCTTGTAACAGCCCCAGCGCGATCAGCCTAGTAACCTCCTATGATCCTATGGTCCTATGATCATATGATTTATTCAGGTATAAGCTATATTTGTAAGACAGCTTCCTGACAAGAGTTTGACTCATCTGTGATTACCTCACAAAATTATGAAAACAAATGAGTTAAAACTCCCAAATGCAAACAGCATCTTGAGCTAAAAATCACAGTAAAAAAACACTTTTGACAGCAGGCAAAGCCCTCTTCACTCCATGATGTGGCAGCTGCTACCACTACTTAACAACTCTGAGGACACATCATCATGAGGGGAAGGGGAAATACCCAGTATAACAGTAATTCATTTTTCTGGGGTAAAGCTGACCAGTTTCACGCAAGTGATCTCAAAAATGAATGTTGATTACTATTGTTTCAAAAACAAGCATGACACTCCTGTCATAGCCACATCATCTTAGTACAGGACTGGATTCCCTGCTACAGCCACTTCATCCTGGCAAAAGGCTGGATCCCCTGCCATAACTACATCATTCTGCCACAGGCTGGATCTCCTGTTATAGCCACATCATCCTGGTACTGGCTGGATCCCTTCCTGTAGCCACATCATCCTGGTACAAGGCTGGCTCCCCTGCCATAGCCACATCATCTTGGTAAAGGGCTGGATCCCCTACTATAGCTACATCATCCTGGTAAAGGCTGGATCCCCTGCTACAGCCACATCATCCTGAAATAGGCTGTAACCCCTGCCACAGCCACATCAACTTGATACAGGGCTGGATCCACTGCTGTAACCACATCATCCTGGTACACGGCCAGATCCTCTGCCACAGCCACATCATCCTGGTACAGGGCTGGATCCCCTGACATAGCCACATTATCCTGATATACTTTCTGTATGTCGGCCATGCCCACATTATCTGTCTCATATGGTCAATTACTGATTTTTTTTTTTTTTTTAAGAGAAGGAACATTTATTGCAAAACCTCAGTAAGTACCTTTGAATTGTGGTCATATTCCACAGCACAAGACACTGCAGGAAGAATTTCTCCTTAATTATATTATGCAAAACATCTGGAAATGTTTCATAGCAGTGGTGTGTGTTTACTGCCAGCTGCGTGAGGATGTGTGAGCTATGATCCCAAAGAGATGAGGTGACTTGTATGTCAAATGCAGTTTTCATTGTGCTTTATGTAATCAAAAATCTGTTTGCTTAATTTGTTTTCGGAAAAGACAGTGATCAATTTTGATATTGGTTTGCATTACCAGAAATGAAGATATTTTTGTGTGATGTTTCAGCTGTATTTTAACTTATCTTGGCCAGCAATAAATATCCATACTTTCTGCTCACAACTTCCCTGTCACTAAGCTTAAAACACTGCACTGCTCCAACTGTTGAGAATTATTTGGATTAGAGTCAAAGTTCTTAACTGTTTGAACTGCATATACATTACATTGCAGGAACAATGCATGCTTTATTCTTTGCTACATAGAAATTACTACTTCACATTCACAGCAGGAGATAAATTACTTAACCTCCACAGAACTGCGGTATCAAAATCACCTTGAAACAAAGGCATATATACAGCACCGTGAGAGATCAAACCTTAAGCTGAGATACACCTTCAGAAGAACTAAGCATTTGCAATGCAGAGGGCAATTCTAATTATTCAAATGTATGAATCTAATAGGCCATGCTGAAAAAAAAATTATGTCTCATTGCAGACAGCTCTCATAATAGTGACTGGGATTAGTCTCATGTGATCTGTTTTTGCTGTACTTACAGTTGGGCTGGATTGTTTTATTATAAAGAAGAAAGATAACTTTGTTTTATAAGCAAACATATTAAAAAAAACAAAAAACTTTTTTGATGTTCCTGTTTTCTGTTTGGTAGCATGTCAAGAAATCTAAGGCAGTTTAGATAACTACCTTATCAGGGAAAATGTTTTGCTGAAAGCACTTTTCCCAAGAGCGGATAATTACCTTTTTCCCCCTGTTGTATGATCTCAAAGAACATATATTTATGTTTGGAGGTGTGAGGGCATCCCCATACATGGGGGTGCAGGGGTGGGGATTCCATTCTGCAAAAAAAAAAAAAAAAAAAAAGATTTATTCCAAGTTTCGCCAAAACTGCATTTGGTGAAACATTTTTAGATACTTTGCAGGCAGGGGAAGGCATTGTCAACCTATCAACATCATTCCATTCATTTCACAACATCACAAATACTAGTACTTTGCATTCTTGATATACACTGCAACGCCATCACCACAAAAGAACATTAACATATAATTCTCACATCGAACAGCAGAATGGCTTTCTGCTGTTTGTACAGTGTGGATGAAAGCTGTGCATGACTGATGCATTAAGAAGTAATTTTTTTCATGCTTTCACAGATGTTTTTCTCTCTTTCTAATTCTCTAACTCACTCAAACACACACACACACACACACACACACACACACACTTTTTGTTCACATACTTTACTGTGAGCATGAATTTGGGAAATGGATTCTAAATCATCTTTTCATGGTCAGGTCATGTAGTTATACAACTGCATTCCCTGTACTAGTTTTTTAAATGTTAATTAGCTCCCATGTTAATTCATTCCTCTTATTATTCACTTTTTGTGCACAACATCATTCGGAAATCTAGCAACAGTTATGCAGTTTGCTTCTGCAGTTGTCAGACTGCATACCTTGTTTTGGGCAGGAACTACAGCCATGTGAAGGGCATGTCATATTAGAAAATATGGTGTAAAAAAGAACTAGTCAACATTTCAAAGGGGTATTTTAGTGGTAAAGCATAATAAAAAAATAAGTTAGCAAAACAACAGCAATAAAGCCACTTGCCAACACACATGTGCACACACACACATGCACGCGCACGTACACGCACACACACACTAATGATGGCAGTAATAATAATAATGATGATGCTAATGATTACAACTGCAATTTTTTGCTATCAGATGACACGAACAAATTTAAATAAGAAATTGTACATATCACTTATCTACATCTTCTCTTCAGCAAATATAGGCATACACATGTAGTCCCGTCATACAATAATTGCAATTTTAAAACACGCAACATCACTTCATTTAAATTTCACCTGTAAGCAAAAAGCATAATTTCTGTAGTTGCTTTGATGGAAATTAATATTCAAATCTGGATTGTCTATGTACACCCCCCCACCCATCCCCATAACTCATGAATCACATTAAGACTGCATTTGAGATCAACTTTATTAGAGTACCGCCAACACACAGTAGAAGTAAATTCAGCAACCAACATTAAATAATAATAGTGGCAGCAGGTGCATACCATAGCTCACCTGCTTCAAGACAGTCTCAGTAGGTCTGTACCTCTGCTTGCCTACACAACGCCTGTAGATAAGAGTGAGTGATATACCTTTAAGATGCTTTCCAGTGAGTCAGCACATGCATATAAGTACTGAGCGCATACAAGCAAGAGTGCCATTTTGAGTGAGCAGCTAGAATGTGAGTATGCAAGTATGTAGTCAGTCAGTTAGTTAGATAGTTTAAGTTTAATGTTCCTGCCATCCATCCTGATGTATTTAAATACAATAAACAACTTAAATGAATACCCAAGCCTCAACGTCTTCTTAATACGTAATAAGAGCGATATTGTGTCAGAATGGGACACAGAGTTACAGCCATGTGGCATCTGGTTAAAGTTGAAGGAATACACAGGAGTGGATCATCCCTACTGCTCAAACGACTTGCAAAACAGGTCAGAAACAAACTCCAGGTACTAAACCTTGCTTAAATGATTTATTTTGTACAGATATAAAATGAAGCACTCAGAATGCTTAAAACAAATTTCTTATTAAATTAAATGTCTGAAACTGTGACATATTGATAAAAATATTCAAAATATTTACAGAAATGTTTGAAACAGTATCTAAATTGCATAAAATGTACTAAAAACAGGGAAAACTACCACATTTTTTTCACTATGTACTACTTTTTTTGTATTAACTAAAGCTATTCAAAGTATCCAAAGTGGGCAAAGTGTTGGCAAGTGTGTGTAGTATTACAGTGTGGTTATTTCAAGAAGTACAGTCATTTCAAAGAATATTTCACAAAGTACAGTTATTTCAAAGCATATTTCACAGAGTACCATATTTCAAAGAGTTTATTGTGCATTTGATTATTATTACAAGTACCTGGTGTGTGTGTGAATGTTTGTACGTAATTACAGTGGCCATTTTCTATTGAGTTTTACTAAAATCTGTGGGCATGGCATAAGGATTTTGTAGAGCTGCACCACTTGTGTTTGATAAGAGTATTGCAAAAAACTGGAGAGTGTTTGAGCAGGAATATGATATTTTCATACAGGCTGTTTTTTCTGACTAAGATGCATGTAGAAAGGCATCTGTTCTGCTTTATTTATCTGGTTCAAAGGCCATCGAAAGTGAGCATTCATTTGTGTATGCACCTGCTGTGGTTGCAGGGGAGGGGGAAGACCTTCATATAGTGGTACCGGCTAAAACCAAGGAAGGCCCAGAGTGCTTAAAACATAAATTTAGAGAAATGTGTAACCCCCAAATGAATGTTACTATGGAAAGGCACATATTTTACACAAGGGATCAAAACCCTGATGACACTTTTGCAGCATATATAACAGACTTATTTCACAAGGCTAAAACATGCAATTTGGTGATTTGAGAGATGAGTTGATAAAAGACAGGCTTGTGTGTGGTATTAATAATGACATAGTGAGAAAGATTTTGCTTTGAGTCAGTGATTTAACGTTGAATAAGGCCATTGAAATTTGTCAGATATATATGAGCTTACGGAAAAGCACATAACTATGCTTACAAATGAAAATAGCTGTAGAAGGCACAGTGACAAAGCTCATGTTGATGGTATGCAGCACTTGGTTAATAGAAACAGGCCCAAGCAGATATCAGCTCCTGCAGGTCCTGTAACAGTCCCTGAGAAACCTTGAGTCTTTCCAGCAAATTGCAGAGCATGCTTAGTGAAACATAAGGGTGAGTCAGCAAAGTCAAAACATATGCCCCCACCCAGCTTCATAGTTAACTATTGTAACTGTGGTGGAAATCATGAACCCAAAAGAGAAAAGTGCTTAGCTTTTGGTCAGCAGTGCCATTCTTGCAATAAGTGAAATAATTTCAAAAGGTTTTGTAAACCAAATAAGGCCCATTCTTTTATTAAAAGGGCATTCCAAGAGGTAATTTGATCAATTAGAAAGCTGTGATCCTGGGCGGTTGCGGTGGTGCAGCGGTTAGCATTGTCACCTCACAGCAAGAGGTTCTCCGGTTTGATCCTCAGCTGGGGTGCCTTCTGTGTGGAGTTTGCTTGTTCTCCCTGTGGCTGCGTGGGTTTCCTCTGGGTGCTCCGGTTTCCTCCCACATCCTAAAGACATGCTGTAGGTGGACTGGGCACTCTAAATTGACCCTAGGTGTGAGTATGTATGTGTGTGTGTGTGTGTGTGTGTGTGTGTGTGTGTGTGTGTGTGTGTGTGTGTGTGTGTGTGTGTGTGTGTGTGTGTGTGCCTTCTGTGGAAGGTTGGTCCTCGGGCTGGCAACTCGACACTGTAAAACTCCACTGCCAATCATGAGTGGACAGGTGATCCACTGTGGCGATCCCTAACTGGGAAAAAGCCAAAAGAAGAAGAAGAAGAAAGCTGTGATCCTACTTTTTATGTTGATGGTGTGTCTGTGCTTGGTGAAATAGTCAATGCAGCAGATTTGTGGGCAAAGAATGAGATCTTTTGTACTGCCTGGATTAATGTAAGGCTTGTAGAGCTCAAAGCAGATACTGACTCAAAGTGGAATGTTATGTCAGAAGAAATGTTTGCTGGAGTAAAAGCTGCAGAACAACTTGATTTGACAAAGTGTGCAAAGCTTATTGCTTATGGTGTTGAAGAGATACTCTGCTGGGAAGAGCTATGATTTGAGATTTTTTGCAGTCAGAAGACATGTGCAGTCATTATTAGGCCTCAGAGACAGTTTGAAAATGGGACTGCTTTCACTTAATAAAGTTCACCATGTAAACCTGTATGACAACAGCTCAAATTTCACCCAAACTATTTTTTCTGAGTATGCTGATATTTTTGCAGACAAACTAGGCAAACTACCAGTTGTGTACTCTATAAAGTTAGACCCAGAGGTTAGCCCAGTTATCAGACTAACATGAAAAGTTCCAGTAGCTATGCAGAGCAGAGTCAAAGCTGAGATAAACAAAATGGTGCAGCTAGGATTAATTTGTCCAGTAGAAGAACCTACTGAATGGGTATCCTCCATGGGGGTAGCTCATAAGAAAAGCTCAGATGATGTCAGAATATGTATTTATCCAAGAGACTTGAACAATGCATTAAAAAGACCTCATCATCCAATGTGTACAGTCAAGGAGGTTGCTGCCCTCATGCCAAATGCCACTGTTTTTTTTCTGTCTCAGATGCAGGGTTCATTTTGACAAATTTTGTTTGACTGAAAATCTTCATTGTTTACCACATTCGGTATGCCATTTGGAAGATACAGATTTCTGAGAATGAAATTTGGAATAAATTCTGCCAATGAAGTCTTTCACCATGCAATGGAGCAATTTCTGGCTATCCATGTGCTATTATAGTAGATGATATTCTAGTCGGAGGCTAGGGTTGCCAGCTGTCCGGTTTTTGACCGGACTGTCCGGTTTTCTGACAAATTGTCCGGTTACAATTTTAATTCAAAACCGGACTTTTTAAATTTCACGGCACTGATACTGATGTCATCACATGCGCAATGACATCAGGTCCCTCAGGTCTACCAGCCTGTCGGAACTGAGCTCAAGGAGCTCACTTCCGGTGTTGCGAGCGGGAAGCAGAAGCCAGCATTTCAAACAGGGGAAGGGCAGCATTTTCAGAATGCAATGGTATATATTATGTTTTGGTGAAACTCAGTATATAGGGTTTTACCTTCATTTTAGGCCAGTTATGAAGTTTTCTTGAAGTAATCGACCTCCGTTTTTGTGGTACATTCTGCCTCTGGCTACTGGCTGTCGAGGGGGAGGAAGGAAGTTTGCTATTGAGGATGGATTTGGAAGTTGTTTCCTTAACTGACTACACAGTAAGGTGTGAGTTTTTGGCACTTTTCTTTTATAGTCATCGGACAGTCCTGTGATATAGTAATTTTATGACCCAAATAATGTGCTTTTGTTTTTGGACACTGACAACAACACTTTTGTACATCCTAAAAATTTGCCTTGGAGTGTCAGCATTCTGTTTTTGTATAAAGCCCGGTGAGCCCTCTCTATGATCATGCCACTGCGTTTGTGTCAGTTTGGAGTATGTGCTCAAAAATTTGCAAGACTATTTCATTCAAATGGGCCTGCTCATAGGATTCTGGTACTCCTCTTATTAAAATATTATTGCGCCGATTTCTCACTTCCAAATCGGTAAGCTTCTGTTGGAAATCTATCAGGACAGAGTTTTTGGCGTTCATTTCCTCTTTTAATAGAGCTATCTGGTGTTCATTGTTCTTGTTTATGCTCTCAATGTTATCCATACGCTCCACTGTTTAATTTTGTTACCAAAGCTAGCTAGTTGTTCGGAAAAACATTGCACCGCTGATTGCAGTGGCAATAAGGCTTCTTTAAGTTCATCGAAGTGAATGTTTGAGTCAGTTTTCTGTTGCTTTTAATTACTTCTTGTTGCTTATGTATTTTTTGTTTCTTGGTTACTATCTGTTTTTCTGGGGAGGCTATTGCAGATAGCTTGGTTTTAATGGTCTGTGTTTCCATATTATCATTTTCTTCGACATTTTCCTTCTGATTCGATAGTCTGGTTTCAGTTTAGGCCAGTGTTATTAGTGGATAGAAGTTTGAAATTCACACGTAGTGAGGAGTCCCCAAAGTGTCTAGGGGCTTTAATTTAGTGATTATTGTTCAAGGAGCTAAATGGAGCATCTCTTCTAGGTTGGCTACCTTTGAGGACCATGAGTCTTGCCCTGAATTTCTTTTTATAGATGAATTAATGAGGCTAATTACCCGGTATTGCTAATATCACCACCACTTAGCTTTGCCCAGGTTTTTGGTGCTAAGAATTGAGAGCTATAGTGAAAAGTACTGAATTTGTATTCCCCCATTATTGGCTTTGTTTGTCCAGGTTTTTTGTGCTAAGAGGTTGACAGCTATGAGAAATTCACTAAATGATAGCCATTAAGTTTCAGTCTTCCTATTTTTGAGGAACCTGCTGATTTGGCATAGTGGCACGTTGCTCTAACTGTAAAATGTTCAAACACTAAATTTAAAATGCGCTCTAACAAGTGTGCTGTATTATACAAGGAATATAATTTAATAAAGTCAGGAAGGTGCATCAAAGAAAAGAACACATGAATGTTTCTTGTTTTGTGTCCAAGGGGCCTATGATTTGAAAACAGACCAAAGGTAATCTTTATCCACTCATGGCCATGCATTTTCTTTGGATGTGGTGTGGGTTTCAATGCTGTTTCAATGGATGTGAGTTTCAATGCTGTTTCAATGGATGTGAGTTTCAAGAGTAGAGAAGTTTTAATGCCATTGCCATGTAAGATATGATTGTTGTTAGTACTGTCATTTCTTAGAACATTTTAAAATGTTATCATCCTAAACTTGGGAAAACAATGAGCAATGCTGTTTCGTGAATGTGAGATTTAAAGGCAGAGTAGTTTTAATGCTAAGTCTGTTTTCATTGTGAGACTGTATTGCTTTGTTTAGCAAATGTGCATCAGTGGTTTGTGCTATAAAATTTGAAATAAATGTTTTAAATTAAATCCAAATATCTGTAATGACTGTAGAAGTAAAGCAGAAGACAGTATGCACACTGAGAGTTTTGAACAGTGTTTATGGCAACTGGCGAGAAATTGGCTAAAAGCAGGCATCCGGAACAGAAAAGGGGCGTGCCCATCAGCTGATGTCACTGTGATGTCACAAAATGGGTGCGGCATTGATGGGAGAGGGGTGGGAATGGGTGGGGTTATGAGTGATGCAAGGGGCGTGACCTTAGTCCGGTTTTAGCTACAAAGAAAGCTGGCAACCCTATCGGAGGCAACGGTGAAGTCAAACATGATAGAAACCTGAAGAAAGTTCTGGAAAGAACACGTGAAGTGAATCTTAAGATGAATCCTCAGAAGTGCAAATTCAGGCTATGAGAAATTACTTATGCTGGTCACTTGTTTACGGTTTATGACCAGATCCTTCAAAGCAAACAGCAATTCTCAAGATGCCAGACAATGTCCAAGCCCTACAATGTTTTCTTGGCATTGTCCACAACCTAGGCAAGTTCATTCTAGATTTAAGCCAACTTTCAGCACCATTACGAGAGCAGACACTTAACGATGTCATTTAGCTATGATCAGAACAGCACCAAAGAGTATTTGATATCCTGAAGCAGAAAATTGTCAACCCACCAACTATCAGCTGCTATGATGTTCACAAATCAGTTACTCTTTCCTGTGATGCTTCTAAGTTTGCTCCAGGTGCAGTCATTCCTTAAGAGGATAGACCAGTAGCCTATGCTTCGAGAACTTTTACCCAGACCGAGATGGAATATGCCCAGACTGAGAAAGAGTTTTTGGAAATTATGTTTACATTTTTGAAGTTTCTTGATTATATTTAAGGTCAACCTATCTGGATAGAAACTGATCACCAGCCTCTTGTTACTATTTTTGAGAAAGCATATGCATACAGCTCCAGCTAGATTGCAACGCATGATGCTTAAATTGCAAAAGTACAATTTCAGTCTTGATTAAACAAAAGGCAAACTTTGTTATCTTGCTGATACTTTATCCAGATCTCCCAGAAAAAAGCACAAAACAGCATAACAATGAGCAACTTGATTTTGAAGTCGTAGAAGTGATATATTTTTCTTCCACATGTCTTGATGAGCTCAGAACTCACACAGCTTCATATCCAATTCTCCAGAAGCTGAACAACTTTATCAGCTGAGGATGGCCTTCAAAGCAATCTTGTTTACCACTGGAAGTGCAACCTTATTTTCCATACAAAAAGAAGATTTTGTCAGACAATGGTATTATCATGAAAGGGTCTAAAACGATTGTTCCAAAATCCTTACAACAAGAGTATATTAAGATCTTGCATCTTGGCAACCCATGAACTGATTCTACCAAAAAATGGGCGAGCGGTCTAGTATTTTGGCCTTCTATGTCAAGAGATATTGAGAAAGTACTTTCATCTTGTTCAGTGTGTAATAGTACAAAGCCGCATCAACAGCAGTAACCACTTCATTTAAGTAAGATGTGAAGGCTGCCAACCCATCTAGCTGGAATTTTGTAAATAATTCTATGTTATTTGTGAATAATAATATGATTTGTATGCTTGTCTTACAAATGTAAGAAAACTATATGTTATGTGTATATTGAACTACTGGTGCAGAAGTGTGTGCTGAACTGTATGTTCTGTGCTGAGCTTCAAGAATGTAACCACAGTGTACCCTGCTGGAAAATAGCAGAAATTGGTATAAACTATATGCCTATGCAAATGTATGTTTTGATGGTAAAGGCTGGAACATACAGAGTTAACTTGCAAACCCTCAAGAAAAGCAAATATTTTTCCGATGGTGTTAATGTCAGCTAGGAGACAGAATGTCTACAGCTAGGAGTTATTTCTATTGTCTGGAAACAGAAATAATTACAGATTTCAAATGTAAAAGTGTTTAACTGTTTTACAACTTCCAGTTCTAGGCAACTTCTGATCGATAAGTATTTTTGACACAGAGGTACTAAATTTTTAAGTTCTGTTAGGCTGGGAACTGAAGGCAGAGATGACAAAGAATGATGTAATCTGAGATAACCCAGCAGTAATGTTTGATAGTAATTTAAGAACTATCTCAGAGAGTGAGTCTGTGCATTTTGTATCTTGTCTTTGGACCTGAAACATCCATCTTCAGCACTTCTCATCTGCATTTGCTTTGCTCTGTAAGAATGACTTAGATCATAGTATCTCTCTTAGAGATAGACAGGAATATAGTAAGATTCATTTAGATGTTTTCTGTATTTATGTGAGACTGTCCTGCAATGTTGTTTTAAAATATTTCCTGTGATTCTGAACTCTGTTGTCACTGTGCCGAGTTATTAAGTATAGTCTTGTTCTCTTATTATTTATTATTAAATATATTTGAACCTTTTAATTGTGGCTGGCTTGTTTAGAGATATTTAAGCTCTGAGAGTACTTGCACATGTATTTGGTGACACTGTATAGGCCACTAAAATAGCCTTAAAGTCTTGGTCACACTTGCCATTTGGATTACAGTAACATTACACAGTCAAATTGGTCACCCTTCAGGAAGGGCCTTGTAGCTGATGATTGTATATAAATCAGATCTCAAAGTGTGTGTGTCAGCTACGTGAGCAGGGACATAAAGCACTGGTTGGACAGAGAGGGTGCTGCAGGTTTTGGCTTGACTACTTGGCTGAGATCTTAACCCTATAGATGTGCCAGTGGATATTCTTATTGGACATCTAGAGAGAGAGTGAGAAACCAGTCTCCGACTGACTGTGATCTCTGTGTGCTGTTAAGGGAAATTGTACTTTACTGTGTGTGTACTTGTTATCCTCCCAATGTGCACATCCCTCACTGGTGCTAGTGGTGAGGATTGAGTCTCCTTAATTACTGGGCCAGTGCAGGCGTGTCACATATGAATTGGTCACGGTGGTGTGATATCCTCATCAAATATTAATTATTTGGTAGTGGTGGGATAGCCACATCACATATTAATTGGTTGATAATGGTGAGATAGCCACATCACATACTAATTGGCTTGTAGTGGTGTGGAAATTGAATTCCTGCACTTTTAATCAGCCATACAGTGACTATTCAGAGTTCATATCCCAATTGTTTTATTTATTTTTTTTGTTAGCTTAGTTAGTCAGGGAGAGCAGGAAAGCATGTCAGCAGATGAGTATGGCAAGCTGACAAGGAGCCAGGTGGCTGAGATGTGCCAGACTAAAGGACTGGTGCATGCCAACCTGACTAAATCAGACTTGTTTGCAGCTTTAGTCACAGCTGCATCAGTGAATAGCAACCAGGAGGACAGTCAGATTGGCTGGGGAGATGTACAACTCTCAGAAAATGGACAGCTCATCTTTTCCAAAAGGACTTAAAAATCCATCTGGAGTTAAAGAGACTTGAGTTGGAGGCCAAGCATTTGGAAGAGAAACTGAAACACCTGGACTCTGAGGAGAAGGAGTGGCAGAGGTAACATGAAAAGGAGATGCTGACTCTTTGCCAGAGTCATTGAGGTAATGGGGAAGGGAGTAACAAAACCCCAGAAGCAAAAAGGTCAGTAAATTTCTTCCACAATTTACAGAAGGGGATAATTTGGATAGTTTCATTCATCTGTTTTACAGGGTATGTAAACAGTATAATGCTGACCAAGGGCTCTGGGTACATTTCTTGACCCCCTTACTCCATGGTAAAGCTGTATCTGTTCTTTCCAAACTGTCTGATAATGACTGCTTAATTTATAATGCTGTAAAGAATTGTTTGCTAGAATTTTGTTAAGTTAACACCTGAAGCTTATAGGAAAAAGTTTCATGAGCATAGACTCAAGGCAGATGAAAGTGTGTGTGAATATGTTACTGAACTAAACACTTATTTTCATACATGGGTGAGTGGATGTCAGGTCACCACTTTTGAAGGGTTGGCAGACCTTTTGATGAGGGAACAAGCCTTTAGCACTTTGCCTGAGGACATGAGAACCTGGTTAGTTGATAGATAATGCTCTATTGCAGATGAGTTGGGGAAGGAGGGAGACCTATACCTAGCAAGCAGGGCATCACTGCACAGGAAAGGGACATCCAGTGCTGCTCATGGGTCTAAGGGAACCCATGGTGGGCAGCCCAGACTGCACCAACAGAGTCCACCACTAGCAGGTGAAGCCACTAGTCCAGGTATACATACAGGACGTAGGGTTAAATGTTTTAAATACAACCAGTGGGGCCATGTAGCATATAGATAAGTATGGAGACAAGGTGTGGAACAAAAGGTGGGAGAGCTAGTAAGCGGCAATGACAAAATGCCAATGGTAGGTTGTCTTGAAACAACAAGGGTACCAAACTACCACAATAGGTTATATCCTATCTTAGCGAATGGGAAATAGATCATGGCTAAGACAGTCACTGCCTCTGACCTAACCATTGTGAAGCCTGCAATGGTTACAGAGGAGTACTACTTGCTTGAGCAGTCTACTCCAGTCAGAGCTTTAGGAGGGACCCCATTCCAAATAACTTTGGCTAGGGTTCACTTTGGGAGGGTGGAAAAGGAAGCAAGCAAGTAGGTGTGTTTGAGGATATCCCTGCAAATGTCCTGATAGGGGATGATTCTAATAATGCAGTACTGTGTGTTCATGCAGTTACACTCAAGTCAGGCTTGGAGACAAGCATGTGGGTCTGGTAGCCTGGGGGGACCCAGACAGACTGCACACTTGCAGCCAGGACTGGTGAGGTGGTTACTTCTGGAAGGAAGCTACCCTGTAGCAGTGAGACTGAAGGTGAGCCACAACTGCTTATGTGTACTGATGTTCCCTTGGACAGACGGACTGCAAGGGCAGAGTTGAGTAGTAGTACCCAGGCTGACAGTGAGGCACCGCTGTCAGAGGATACCAGACTTCCTGTGGAAAGGGAGATGGGAAGGGTTACCAAGAGAGAGCTGAGACAAGCTCAGCTCTCAGACCCTATATTACAAGGCCAGAGGGAGGTAGCTAGTGAGGCACCTGATTCTCAAGGGAAGGGGGAATCTGTATACTGTGACCAAGGGTTACTGTATAGAGAGTGGACCCGAGAGGGAGGGCTAGAGGGTGAGAGAATACAGCAGTTGGTAGTGCCTAGAGCCTACAGTCTGACACTCTTAGCCATAATCCATGATATTCCCTTTGCATGTCATATGGGCATAAAATGTATAAAGAGACATATTATGCAAAACCTCTATTGGCCTGGTATTTCCAGAGATGTAACTGCAGGACCTGTAAGCAGTGCCAGAGGGAAGGCAAGGCAAGGCAGGAGACAAGGTAAAAGCTACTTTGATGCCTTTGCCTGTGATTGCAGAGCCATTTCAGAGGGCAGCTATGGATATTGTCGGGCCCCTTAGTACCCCAAGTCCCACAGGGAAAAAGTATATCCTAGTGGTAGTAGATTATGTTACCAGATACCCTGAAGCAGTGGCTCTGTCCTCCGTTGAGGCAGCAAGGTGGCAAATGCTTTGTTAGAGATTTTCAGCAGGGTAGGTTTCCCAAAAGAAATACTGACTGACAGAGGTGCCTATTTCATGTCAGACCTGCTGGCTTGTCTGTGGAAGTACTGTGGGGTGAAGCACCTAAAGACCACCCACTACCATCCCCAGACTAATGGTCTTGTTGAGAGGTTAAACTCTAACTGGAGCTCTACACTCAAGACTATGCTACGGGCATTTGTAGACAAGTTTAAGAAGGACTGGGACAAATATTTGCCCCATCTGTTGTTTTCTTACACAGAGGTGTCCCAGGAATCCACAGGTTTTCACCCTTTGGGTTGTAGGGGCATAGGGTGAGGGGACCTCTAGATTTTATTTGAGATGAGTGGGAGGGTGAGTGTGAATCCCACAAGAGGTCTGTTGTGGCATATGTCCTAAACCTCAGGACAAGGCTCAGGGAACTCATGGCCTTGGCCCAGGAGAACCTGGCAGAAACCCAACAGCAGAAAAAGGTCTGGTATGACAGGAATGCTTGAGCTAAAGAGTGTGCTGTAGGGCAGCATTTAATGGTTCTTATTCCTGCCAGATGCAACAAGCTGCAGGCAGCCTGGGAGGGATCCTACAAGCTAGTAAGGAAGGTCAGTGATGTTAACTACATGGCAGAACTGCTAGGTATGAGGCAGGATTACAAATTCTACCATGTTAACATGATGAAACCTTACCATGATAGAGAGGCCGCTGTGCTGAGTATTTGAAGTGATTGTAGGAAGTTTCTGAGAGGGATCTGGTGACTGATCTCCTCAGTGAGGCTCAGACTGACACCTCAGTGAAAGGGGTAAGAATGTCCCAGCAGTTATCCCCTACCCAGGTTCAAGAAATCCGAGCAGTGTTACAGGAGTCTGGGGACATGTTCACTAGGAAACCAGGCTGCACCCACCTGGTGCAGCACCATATGGATACAGGACCCCAAAGGCCTATTAGGTAGGCCCCTTATACGGTGCCTGAGAGAGTCAAATAGACTCTGAGGAAGGAGATACAGCAAATGTTGGAACTAGGGGTAATTCAGGCATCCAACAATCCCTGGGCCTCCCTTGTGGTGCTGGTACCAAAGCAGGATGGCAGCACCAGGTTCTGTGTGGACTACAGGAAATTAAATAGTCACACAGAGTCAGATGCTTACTCTATACCTAGGACAGATGAAACCCTAGAGCAGCTGGGTGGGGGTAAGTATCTTACCACCATTGATCTTACCAACAGTTACTGGCAGGTACCCTTGACTCCCAGTGCTAGAGAGAGGTCAGCCTTTGTGACTCCTTTTGGCTTGTATGAGTTCACAAAGATGCCCTTTAGGATGAAAAATACCCAAGTGACTTTCCAGAGGCTGGTAGATCGTATCCTAGCAGGAGCAGGAGATTTTGCCCTTGCTTAGTTAGATTATATTGCCATCTACAGCCATTCCTGGTAAGAGCACCTTCAGCATGTCAGGGAGGTGCTGGGCAGACTACAGAGGGCAGAGTTGGCCATTAAGCCCAGGAAATGTCAGGTGAGTATGGCAGAGGTCTCCTACCTGGGACATAGAGTGGGGAGTGGTAAGATCAGGCCAGAACCTACCAAAGTGGAAGCCATTCAGGCATGGCCTTGCACCTGTTACCAAAAAGCAGGTGAGGACATTTTTAGGGACAGCAGGGTACTACAGAATGTTTGTCCCCAATTGTAGTACCATAACTGCTCCCCTCACAGATCTGACAAGGACAAACAGGCCAGATAAGGTAGTGTGGACCCCGGCATGTGACCAAGCATTCCAGAAGCTTAAAGGAGCTTTGGGAGGACCCTCCTGTGTAAGCCACTCCAGATTTGTTGTTGCAGGTGTATGCTTCCATCCATGGGGTGGGGGCAGTAATTATCCTGATTTCTTCAGAGGGAGAAGAGCACCCAGTCATTTATCTTAGTCATAGGCTCCAACTTAGGGAGGAATGCTATGTGGCTGTAGAAAAGGAATATCTAGCCATAGTGTGGGCACTGCAGAAATTACAGCCTTATCTGTATGGATGTAAATTCACTGTAGTTACAGATCACAAACCCCTAACATGCGTACATTCAGGAGCGGCCTTAGGTCAACTGGTGCCCTAGGCAAAAGAAATCCACGGCACTCCCCCATAACACCCGGTGCCCTCATCCTAGTCTACCTGCACCAAATAAATACTGGAAAAGTGCCCTGCTAGAGTGGCACCCTAGGCGGCTGCCTAATTGGCCTATGCCTAAGGCTGGCTATGCTTACATTGAGCCAGCCAGCAAAATGCCAAGTTACTAAGGTGGAGCCTAGGGTTGCAAGTATATGATATGACAGTGCAACACCACAGTGGGGTTAGCAATGCCAACACAGATGGTCTCTCAAGACAGGGAATGGGGTAACATATTCCCAGATAGGCTGAACCCTCTCAAGCAATGTTTCTTAAGGGTCACTTGAAAAACTAGCTTGAGTTTTTGGGGGGTGGGCAGAATTGTGAAGGCTGCCAGCCCATCTAGCTGGAATTTTGTAAATAAGTATATGTTATTTGTGAATAATAATATGATTTGTATGCTTGTCTTACAAATGTAAGAAAACTATATGTTATGTGTATATTGAACTACTGGTGTGGAAGTGTGTGCTGAACGGTATGTTCTGTGCTGAGCTTCAAGAATGTAACCACAGTGTACCCTTCTGGAAAATAGCAGAAATGTGTATAAACTATATGCCTATGCAAATGTATGTTTTGATGGTAAAGGCTGGAACATACAGAGTTAACTTGCAATCCCTCAAGAAAAGCAAAGATTTTTCCGATGGTGTTTATGTCAGCTAGGAGACAGAATGTCTACAGCTAGGAGTTATTTCTATTGTCTGGAAACAGAAATAATTACAGGTTTCAAATGTAAAAGTGTTTAACTGTTTTACAACTTCCAGTTCTAGGCAAACTTCTGAGCGATAAGTATTTTTGACACAGAGGTACTACATTTTTAAGTTCTGTTAGGCTGGGAACTGAAGGCAGAGATGACAAAGAATGATGTAATCTGAGATAACCCAGCAGTAATGTTTGATAGTAATTTAAGAACTATCTCAGAGAGTGAGTCTGTGCATTTCGTATCTTGTCTTTGGACCTGAAACATCCATCTTCAGCACTTCTTATCTCCATTTGTTTTGCTCTGTAAGAAAGACTTAGATCATAGTATAGCTCTTAGAGATAGACAGGAATATAATAAGATTAATTTAGATGTTTTCTGTATTTATGTGAGACTGTCCTGCAATGTTGTTTTAACATATTCCCTGTGATTCTGAACTCTGTTGTCACTGTGCCGAGTTATTAAGTATAGTCTTGTTCTTTTACTATTTATTATTAAATATATTTAAACCTTTTAACTGTGGCTGGTTTGTTTAGAGATATTTAAGCACTTAAGAGTACTTGCACATGTATTTGGTGACACTGTATAGGCCACTAAAATAGCCTTAAAGTCTTGGTCACATTTACCATTGAGATTACAGTAACATTACACAATAGAACTGGTCACCCTTTGGGAAGGGCCTTATAGTAGCTCATAAGTAAGAGTGGCTGGTGGCAGCTGGTACTACTGTATAGTTTGGGCAGAAGGGGACATAGCTAGTGAACCTGTGCCAGCCTTCTCCAGGGGTGTGTTTGTATATAAATAAAATCTCGTAGTGTGTTTGTGAGTGTGTGTGTGTGTGTGTGTGTGTGTGTGTGTGTGTGTGTGTGTGTGTGTGTGTGTGTGTGTGTGTGTGTGTGTGTGTCTGTCAACTACTTGGGCAGGGACATGAAGCACTGGTTGGACAGAGAGAGTGCTGGAGGCTTTAGCTTGACCACTTGGCTGAGCTCTTTGACCTATAGTTGTGCCAGTGGGGAGTCTTATTGGGGATATGGAGAGAGAGGGGGAGAAACCAACCCCAGACTGACTGTGATCTCTGTGTGCTCTTAAGAGACATTCTACTTTACTGTGTGTGTACTTGTCATCCTCCCAATGTGCATGTCCCTCACTGGTGCTAGTGGTGAGGATTAAGGCTCCTTGATTACTGGGCCAGTGCAGGAGTGTCACACCAGATTCCTGAACAACCTTGATCGACAGTAGCCACAGATATCTTTGAGGAGAATGGTCAACATTACTTGGTGTTAGTAGACTCTTATTCAAATTGGTTTGAAATTGACCTACTTCCCGACCTAACGTCCAATACTGTCATTACTAAGTTGAAGTGACACATTTCTGTCCATGGTAGTCTGCACAGAGTTATTTCTGACAATGGTGCACAGCTTACAAGTCAGCAGTTCAAGACATTTGCAGAAGAGTGGGACTTTGTTCATATTATGAGTAGTCTTGAATACCCTCAAACGCTTTAGCTGAATGTGCATTTCAAAGTACAAAACAGCTGTTATAGAAATCCAGATGTGATAATAGCAGTGTTTTTCTCAACTTGTTAAATTTTAGAAACATTCCTCGTAATAAACATCTTGGTTCACCTGCCCAGAGACTTATGTCAAGACAAACCAGAACCACTTTACCAGTCAGCAGTAATCTATTGGTTCCATGTGCTAAAACAACAAAGCCATAAAAGCTCATCTGTTGAAGAAGCATTTGTCCCAGAAGTCTTACTATGATAAAACCAGGAAACCACTCCGTTCTTTACAAAACGGGGAGATAGTGAGGATGGAGACATCAAAAGGTTTTGATTGCATCAGATTTATGAAAAGTTTGTGTCAAGAGCTGAGATCGTACATTGTGGAATCACAAGGAGAGGAATTCAGATGAAACTGGAAGCATGTTTTACCAGTGTCTGAACCAGTGTTACAGCATCCGGCCTGTGACAAAGACTCTAATTCTCAGAGTGACTTGTCCAATATTCCTGCTCCAGAGGACATTCCATGAGCAATCCCCATTCCTGAGAAAACCCCTGAGACTGCTCAAGCAGAACATTCCTCAGTGACTGTCCCTGTCGCTAAACCCAGTCCTATTATGTCACGAGATCAGGTTGCATCTCTAAACCTACATCCCGATACATGGCAACCTGGACATGACTGTTGTTTTTCTTTATTATTGTCTGTATAATTGCATGCCTATTAAAATGTATATAAAATATATGAGATAGCGCAGTAAGAAGGGAGGATGTAGATCAGTGTGTGTGATATACCTTTAAGAAGCTATCCGGTGAGTCAGCACATGTATATAAGTATTGAGCATGTGCAAGCAAGAGTGCCATTTTGAGTGAGCAGCCAGAGTATGAGCATGCAAGTATGTAGTCAGTCAGTTAGTTAGAAAGTTTGTTTAAGTTTAATGTTCCTGCCATCCATCATGATGTATTTGGATACAATAAACTACTTAAACAAACACCCAAGCCTCAACTTCTTCTTAATACACATGAGAAGAGTATCAAGAGCCACCAATAAGCAGCTAACTTTAGCCACTCAATAAAAATACTAGAGCAACATTACCATCACCATTCATTCTCACAACATCCACACAACCCCAGAAAAGGGAATGGGAATATTGTCAGACTTATCCTTAGAGGACAATGTCCTTGGCAACCCACCACGCTGCTTCACATCAGCCTGTTCCACATTAGCTTTCCAGCTAAAGCCCTGAGACTGCAGGCTATTAACTGTATCATTAACTAACAGTGACATAGGTACATGAAAAAGATACAAGCCAATTTCACTGAGATGCACACCATCCTCCCTAAACCAGATGAGATCCTCATCCTTAAAGTCCCAGTTTTCCAGCATCATTGCACCCAGAGCTGAGGCTGCTCTAGCCATGCTGTGATTAATAAAATGTCTCAAGGCCTCTACTGCTGAGATTTTGACTGCTTCCTTACATACCAAACTGTGAATAATGCCTGACTGCACTATGATACCACCTGGAAAAAAGCTGTTTCAACAAAACCAAATCCCTCAAAAGCCTCTGCTTAGGAATGACCCCTAAACCATTCCAACCCAGATGAACAATAATAAGCCAAGGAAACACTTCGACCACCATTTGCACCACTTTCATCAAATGCATACCTATCAGTCCTTTCAAAGTAACACTACAGTTCCTTTCACTCAGACCTAAAAGATAATTATCAGGCCTCACTGCAACTCATCTCTCTGTCCAAACAATGTTTACCTGAAAAGCAAAGCAGAATATTCACCATAGTAACAAAATTACCTAATATCAACTCTAAAAGCATTAGAAGCCCACATATCTTTCCTCTAAATAAAATCAATTGACCTGCCTGTACTAGCCAAGTCTGAAGCCCTACCTGTCATTAAGGAATGGGAAAAGTAACTCCCATCCTCAATGCATTGACTTATCAATGCACGTTATGCAACATCAAACCAAACTTACTACCTATAATACTAAACTCCACCACTTGCTGAAAAAAACAGCCCTGTAGTTCCCCTTGTTAATCCATGCCACACTTTAGCTCATGGAACTGGGCACAACAGGGTTTACTTCTCACATACCAGCATAACTTGCTGACTTTCTCCACCTGGTCCATCTTTGACAGCCCTAAAAAGATTGACACTACATTTTTGAAAAGATGTATGTAATCCCAGTTTAAATTACCTACAAACTCAGTCAGTCTAAATGCTCCAAAATATAAGAACATAGTTGATTTCACCCACATTGTGTATTCCTCCACTGACCACACAGACACATCCAAACCTTTAACCACTAGCCTCAGAAGCTGACTAGCAAATGGCAAATATTTTCCTGCTGCTAGCTCTTTCAAACACTCCCTACCTTTATGCAGCCGAACCACAACTCAAAGCTTCATTCTGTAAGTCCTGCCCAAATATCTAACTGCTGCCCCTTTTGCTGCTAAATTAACTCTCATCAATCTAACTGCCTCACCAAACTGTCATCTGTACAACACATACTTTATTAGCAAGCACAAAGACCAACCTCTCTTCCTGTCCAGTAACCAGCTCACAAAAACAGAAGAATCCCTCCATGCCACACTATAAGCCTTCCTCAGTGAACTAGCCCAGAACTGTTTCAACCATCCAACTACAGCCTCCCAGTTCCCTAAACTAACTCTGGGATTACCAGCAGCTGAATTTCTGTATCTAGCATGACTACCCAAAGCTTGTCCTTTTCCCAGCCACACATGTTATCAGTAAGTACATTCAGTTTACCAGGCAAATGCATAGCAGTCAATTACGCATTAATACTCAAATACTGCATTGTCAATTTCCTCAATAACTGTATAGGAATAGGCCAAGTCAGTTTCTTTGCCAAAATTTGTACCATTGCAGCACTATCTGACAGGAAACCTACCTTCCTACTGGTCAACTCCATCTTGCAAATTACTGTTGTAGCCCAGATTAGCATTAGCTCTATCAGAGGGCGTTGTTCCTCAAATCCACCAGTCACTTAGATGGCCACCTGGCTGAAACAACTTTTCTTGGAAATAAGCTCCTGTCCCTACACCTCCAGCTGCATCCGTATACAGTTGTAGATCATCAGACTAAATCTAGTAATCCTGCCACATCATTGTCACATTGAAATTATCCTAAAACATCTGCCATACACCCAAATCTTCCTTGATCTGCTTCACCCTACCTGTCAACAAGTTAGTTACTGATCTACAAAATGTCCTGCCTGGACCAACTGCTCTGTGTGCAGAAGTCAACAAACCAAATAGCTTTATTGTCTCACTCACTAACTCTTACTTTTTCCCCAGCCTAACCCCCCCTCACGAATCTTATCTTTCAGTCTGTTCAACTTAACCTGTTTGAGTGTAAGTAGCCACTTCTCAGCATTTACCTCCAAGAGTACCAGTGGTTTTGCTGGCATTCCTGCTTATTCTTGGCTAGTGGAATACCGAGTCCCCACAAATCCTTAGAAAGCTGTACAAGGTTCCACGTCCTCTTTCCGTTCACCAACCAAGAGAAAATTGGCCATGTAATGGACTGCCTTCCCTGCTGGGTTCTCTTGCTTGCAAAGCCAATCTAAACTTCTCAAAACTAGCACAAGCTACTGCACAATGCTTTGTCATAGCCTTATCATAGAAAAAATTTCCTTGTAGGGTCATTCCTGATTTGGGCCAGTCCTTCTCCCTGATTGGTAATGGCTGAAATGCTGACTTGACATACAAATTAACTCTACACAGGTCATTGAATGACTTGATAGCCCCCACCATGTCCTTCAAGGCTACATATGGAACCTTAGCTAGCCTCCTGTCAATGTGGTCATTAACCTATTCTCCAGCAGGAAATGACAAGTGATGGATCACTGGAAACTCCACAGGCTTCTTCTTAGGCATTAAACCCAATGGCAATGTCCTAAAAACTTTGCATGGTAGTTAATCAAATGGAGCCATGACCCTCCCATTTACAATCACTTTCTCTAAAAAACCTTGTAAAGCCCAGTACCTATAACTCTTTACCCTTAACCAGTGTCAAATTTCAACATTCCCTCTCCCTACCCCCAATTCTCTTCTGACTAACTGGAAAAAAATCCTGAAAAAAACCCTCAGTCAACACACTTGCTACCCTTTGGTTGAAGTATTCCATAAGGTGAGCCTCAAGGACCTCCAACTTAATAGGGGAATGAGTTAGCCAGCCTTCCAGCTCCACCATGAAAGGGATACAGCCCTCTGGGTGGCCTACTGTTGCCATAACCTCTCAGATTCCACATCCTTGCTGGTCCACCTTTTTCTACTTAAGAAATGACTGGCACACTTCTTCCAGTCTGGCTGACTTCCTTCTGCAAACATTTCAAACCACTGTGCCCCCCATCGCAATATCAACAAGTATAATTAAACTGTCCATACACATCTACTGGGATTACAAGTCCAATAAACTCTACCATTCTCAGTGCTCTCTTCCTGTTATCCCTTGGGGGCCACTGCCAACTTATCTATCATGGTACCAAGCCAGGTATTGTCATGTTTGCAATCCTATCTGAGGGAATTATCAACCGCTTTCAACTTTCTTAATTTCTGATTATACCAAATCTGTGCATTACATCCCTTAACCATTGTGCATCCCTTATTATCAAGAAATAAGCTAGAAAAGGCAATGTCCAATCTACCTGCTTCTCTACCAATGCTGCCATAAAATACCCTCAGTTATGCCATATCCTAGCATGACACCTGATCAGCTGCCACATGCTCACTGTGGCTAAGGCTGCTGTCAGGTCCTTCATCGCTGGGGATACCACCTCTGCTATCCTTTGCACCCTGTCTGCATCTAGTAAATCAAACAGGTCCAAGAATTCTCCCTGTCATAGTCTGTCCTTCACAACAAGTGAAATCCGCACTGTGATGAGTGCCTTCTGTACCTCCTCTAGCCTCAAGAACTCCACTTGGCCTATATCTGGTCCTGGGACAGTCACATGAGCAACGACTTCCTCTATTAGTTGTTCCAATGAGAACTGCAAGAAGATATCCCCCAGATCTGCTGTTCTCCTTACCTCTTTTTCCTCAGGTCCTTGATTGTCTAACTGTTCTGACTCCTTACCCCCCCCAGTGACTCCTGAAAACACTCCTTGCCCTTCACATCCAAGATCCTGCAGCAATTCCTTCAATTAACCCTCTTTCAAACTCTCATGATGTGCATCCAACCTTTCATTAATGACAGACCCATTGTCTACATCATGTTGAGGCAATGCAGAAGTTTCTTCATCTCCCCCCCACCCCCGCAGAACACGCTTTAGCTGGTCCACTGGACTCTGGCTTCTTCCTCCTCTGCCCAATCAGCACCATCTATGTAGGACATTGAAGTCACCCGCTGAAAGAATTCTACTACATGTGAATGCATCTTCCATGGATTCCATCTCTGTGGTGCACATTACCACAACATATTTATTGATCACTTGAAAGCAACACATCTGATATATATTCAGCAAACAAGTGCCAAGAGAACTTCCCACACAACCTACCCAAAGTAAAATATCCCCAAACTACCTCATATCCTGTCCTCCAGCAGTCATAACATACCTACCACCATATCCCTCCCACTCACCCTCCTCCTATCTGAATATTAAACCATTCCCATCCACTGTCCCCCTATCCTAATATTAAACCATTCCTATTCACCCTCCCCCTATCCTAATAGTAAACCATTCCCATCCACCTTCCCCCGATCCTAATATTAAACCATCCAGTTCAACACTACAAAACTCCTGACTGACATTCATATACAAAAATATCTGCCATGGGAATACGGATTTTATCCAAGTTTGTCACATTTGAGACTTTTGCTTCTCTGAGTTTCTTGCATGTTGCCATTCCTGACAGACACCACTCAAGTTTTACTGGAGGTTTGTAAGTGAGAGGATAGGTGCAGAAATGCATACTTAGAGCAGACTATGTTTTAGGGGTGAACCTGCATTTATCAAGTATAGCAGGAAGTCTGAAAGAAAGTGCTGAACAAGACTATATTGTGGAAAGGTATGGCCATTATTTTGTGTGGTGTCCTTTGTTATTATAAGCTCATTGCATCACTTTTACCTTCTTGCTATATTTATTGATTGTTGTAAACTGTATGTTATGGTTATTATAAAGGTGTTCCAAATCCCACTGATTTTCTTCAAAATGGATTATTTGGTTAAGTTTAATGAAATTCAGCTGCTTTCTTTTTACACCTATTACTACTGGCCCTTCCCCCTGCCATCCAACTGGTCTGTTATTTCCCTCTGAAGATGACAGCCTTTTCACCCATTCCTCCTTAATCTTAGGGGAAAGCAGTGAACAGCGATAATGATGCTGTTATCTTTTTCTGGGAATCTTTAGTTCTCTTCTGTTTTTATGTCCTATTTCCTCCACAGCAGCTGATGTATGTTTACAGATTTTAGGGTCTGCTATATTTTCCACATTAAGGATGTGCACTATTTCTCGTGCCATAAGAATGTGACCATATGAACATGGCTTTTGCAGAGCCAGACATATGTCATTCTCCCATATGCTGTTTGCCGTGTACTCTTCATTCACTTTCTCACCCTTTCACTCTCTCTCTACAGGAGGTGATGGCATTGCATTGGTCAGTAGAAGCAAATCAGCAACAGTCAATTACTGTCCCTCTTCATCATCGGCTCCCCCAATGTTTGTGGTATTAGTCGACCTTCAGTCTTTTGGATCATAGCCAGGACTTCATTTCACTGAGCCCCAGAGATGATCCAAATCAAATCGTATTTTAAATGAACAATAGCCAGTTCTAAGGGTAAGATTATGGAACTCCGAGGTTAAGGCATTTTCCCTTATCCCCAGGGTTGCACAGTGTTGGAATTAGTATAGTTACAGATGCAGCACTGTGGGGATTACAGGGCCCTTGTGCTCCTGCTCAATGTTATGGATTTTTTGACTTTATTTTTCTGTATTTTTTAGTCCAGTGAAATCATATTGTGGAGTTACTATAGATCCATTCTATTCTTTCCCTGCCATATAAGATCAATTGGTCTTAATATCCATTGTTTTCTATATTCTAAATTATTGGTTTTCACATGAGAACATTGGTACTTATTGTTTGTTACATTGTTATAATGATGTCCTTATGTTATATTGTTATTATGCCATTCTCACATATATTATTTATGATGACTTTCTCTTTGCCTTCTACTGAGAATGAATTCCACTCTCTGGACATATTTATCAACAAAATATAAACATACAGACAAGTAAATAAATTATTTTGCTAGATGGAGCAATGTGGCACAAGCTAGTAGAGCAATTTATTAAAAGATTACTCTTCCCCATGGGATGGTGAGATTAGGATATCAAAAATGGCATGTTCACTAGCAAAATAATTTGCCAAATATGCTGTGTAATGGCCAGCCATACAGTATAATTTGATATGCAAGCTCATTCTTCATTTCTGGACCACTTTTTTGTCAGAACTATCTTTTATTGGAGGATAATAATACTGAGGCATTCTGAAAACTCTAGAGCCATACGTTAATAGAGTGGGTACCTGTGATGTCTGTAATAAGTCAAGAATCAGAACAATGTGCTTGTGCATCTATGATGCCTGTCTTAAATAGAAAGATGTATAGGATGAGAAATAATAGCTGGTAGTCACCCTATCCAATTTCACAGAAATATTCAATGAACTGCTTCATGAAACCATGTTTATTACTAAAATGCTTGCATGCACTTTCTCTCTCTCTTAATCTCTAACTGAAAAAAGTCAGTGATATAAAAACTTATGTGACTGATGTTTGTAACTAAATGCTGTCATATTTCTTTTCTAAAACTATGTTTCATTCAGAGGTTATTTGTTTCTTTATTTGCAATTGGTGGATAATACTCATGTAGTACCATATTGCCAGATCAACTGTAATCAGCTGATATCCATTGTGAACAGAATTTTTGTTGGGGGGAGTAGACAGGCTGGGGGAACTGCCATAGATTAAAACAGAGGTTGTGAATTATTCATTTTTAGTCCCCTATCTCATTCTGTATGCTGATGTTCTTCTGAGAAAGAACTGAGCAATGAGCCTTGGTTATTGTTAGAAATGAATTTGACCAGGCTGAAGGCAGGAACATGCCCATTCCAGTAGTCATTTATTCACCCACGCAGGTTTCCACAATGTAAAAATGAATGATTAGTTTCCTCTGTACATAAACCCCCATATTTCTGTCTGGGAAAGTTGAGAAGGCTTAGCATTATCATTCCTTTTCCACCCCCACACCAGCTCCATCAGACACTCGAGATACTACTCAAACTCAAGACATCTAGGTGACAGACAGGCTTTATCTCTTTATTTCAACTGGGATGGCAAAGCTTATGCTTTTGTATTAAAACGAGGCTGAAATTTTCTGACAGAAAACTTATGATTGTTATATGCATTTTTTGTTTAGTATTACTATTTCGACCCCAGAACCCCTGCTAACACTGAAACATTCTCCAAAATCAGTTCCATAATTAGCTTACATGACAGAATATCCCCAGACCCTTGCTCAGATACAGTTAGATTAAATGAATACTTAGGCTGGTTTGTCCATCCTCTGGTTCCATGTACAGAGTACCTTGCAACATCTGATAGTGTATCCCCTCCTAATCCTTACTGATTTGTTTCGTCAGGTTAATCCTAAGCCTCTACTTCAGTCCTGCAGGAAAGGCCCACACACACTTTCCCACAGAGGGAAAGACAGTTCATGAACACTTGTCCTTTTCTGTCCCAAACCAGTACTCTGGTTCTTGTTGCATATATAAATAGGTATAGATATCTATATCTATATCTGGATCTAGGACGTTTGCTCAACTGAGCAAACGTCCGAATCCATAAAACCGGAACACACTTTAACGGAAGCGCTTTTATTGAAAAAGCGCTTTCGTTAAAGCATGTGACAAAAAAAAAACAACACTACATTTACATTTTAGCAGGGGGGGGCTTCAGCCCTATGCACCCCCCCCATGTGGGAGGCTGTGCCCCCCACACCCCCCCCTACTTTAATATTCTCCCTCCGAGACTGCACTACAGTGGAGAAAATGGAAATTTCCCTTACACACACTGTAGTACAGCCTCGCAAACAGTCATACTTATACAAAACTGCTTCTTCGATGAAAAGCACTTTCGTGTAAGTATGCCCGGCCATTTGGATTTTGGTCATTTGCTCAGTCGAGCAAACGTCCCAGATCCCTATATCTATATCTATATCTATATCTGTATCTGTATCTGTATCTGTATCTGTATCTGTATCTGTATCTGTATCTATATCTAATTTATAGCTATATCTATAGCTATATCTATGCCTATATCTATACCTATACCTATGCCTATACCTATACCTATACCTATACCTATATCTAAATCTATATCTGTATCTATATAGATATAGATAAGTGCCAGAATCTGAATCCACCTCATAGGAAACACTCTACTGTGTCTTGCGTGAATCACCAGCTAACAATATCATACCATTCCTCAATCATATGTAAGTCTGCACATTGTGAATTATGATATTTGCTTGTATCCTTTGTCTATATTTGATATGTTACCTGAGTTTATAACTCAGTTATGTATGTACTGTCTCTGTTTTTTCTATATGGAGCTTTTTTCCCCGGGCCTCCACTGAAAATGGACATGTATCCAGTTGGACTATCCCGGTCAGCAAATGTAAAATAAAATAAATAAATAAATGTTTTTTTTCTGCATCTGGATTCATTATAATGAGACAGTATTTTTATTATAACATATTGCTGTATAAGCAGAGTCCTATTTGTATTGATAAACGTCACCCTCCCCCAAACACAAATCTGCACTGGTCCATTGCAGTTATTGTCCAGGCCACTGCACCTACTTTTCTTACCATTATAGAAAGGAATCATGGTTTAATATGGAAGTAGTATGAACCATGGTCAGATGAGTATCTACCCTCATTTGGGATGACAACTATTGCTGCCCTGTGCCGTGAATGCAGTATTTCACCTCCCCAAGAATGCTGAAGAATGAATTTCCACATATCTTCACTATTCTTTATGTCATCCTTTTGCAGATCTCTTTTGGGATACCATCTGAGCTATGGGTTTTCCCTACATTTTACACCCTAACTGCTTCCTGTATCTTATTCTCTGTTACATTCTTCATAGCATATCTTTCTCTATCTCACTTATTTTTGGAAGGTGTATTTGTCTTATGTATACCCTCCTCTCATTCTGCCTGCCATCGATTTCCTTTTCTTGGCTATAAAGATTTCCAAAATGGGACCTCATAATCTCTTGTATCTCTTTGGATCTCTAGTCAGACTAACTGTAAGCGGATTCCTAAGCTGAACAAGCATCCACTCCACTTTCTACATTCCAAGTCTTTGTGTATGATATGTAGTTACTTTAAGAGTGTATGCAAAGTAAGTTTGTTTTATTATCCCAGCACTATATTCATATTTACTGTCAAGATATTCCACTACTGTCTTTGTAGATTTTTTCATCTGCCATTCTAACTCCCTTTCATTGCTACTGAGTTGTAGGGTTTGTAAGTTCTTAACCTCTGTTACTGCCTTGAGGTTGTTTTGGAAACTACACCTATATGTGTCTCTTGCACTTATGCTAACCCACACAATTGGCTTAATCTTGATGTATTCTCATGACATATTTATGCTTGTATCCCTCATATTTATCTTTTTTGCTCCCTGTACGTACGCCATCTACGAAGCTGCCAGAGGTTTCATTTTTTAGCATATATAGTGAGAAATGCTTTAAAGAAAAGATGAGAGCTAAATTTAACTAGTGTTCACCTGGCTTAATTTCTGAGTGCCTGCCTTGGAATGTTCATCCAGTGGGCTCTCTTTGTTGCAATTGTGTCACAAGAGATGCCTTTCCATTCCCCTAGGCATTTCTGCATAAACTCAAGTCAGTTCTGGCCCTCACTTTTTCCATGAAACCCTGCAAATATTACGTTATCCCAACATTATCTATCCTCCAGCTCCAATACTTTTTTGAGATAGTTGCTCTTCTGTGGTCTCAAGTTCCAACAGCCTTTGCTTGACATCCTTTTCAGTAATCTAGAGATTAGGAATAGTATCAGAATGACTATTAAGGGTTTCCTCCACTTCTTGAAGCTTCTTGTCGCTAGATGTTATGTATCTGCCAATGCTGCACTGATTTTTATGATTTCTTCTACATACAATCAATTTTATTTTCTTATGTTGGCAATGCTCTTTCACCCTGCTCATCGATGTTCAGGATTGTTTCCCACCATTTCACTTTCTCTGTACTGTGTTCAGCTTTCCTCATTTTTGATTTTGCTTCTGTCTTTCTGCTCTGACTTGTCTTACTTGTCAAAATCAAATATTTCTACTATATTTCAGTACCTGAGAGACAACTTTGGCCAGCTGTTTCCTTTTTATTTTAAAGGACTGGACTGAGACATTACCTTTTCTGGGCCTACTTCCTCACTGCCATACCAGACATCTTAACTCGCCTTTTTAAAATTTCTGGTGCTATAGTGAATGATTCTATTTGGACTGAAATATAGCCTAAATGTTGAAGGCAATAAACTAGAAATTAAACATATCCTGACAGCAGCAATGTGTTTTCTGTAATCTTCTCTTTCACACTGTATTATTGAGAGCAAATCACCTGACCGAACCAAAAAACTGACTTCTCACTCATCATAAACTTTTGCTCAGCAGATCTAACCTAGTTAACATAATAAAACAAATAAATAACATTAATTATGTGCATTTGTTTTCTTTCAGACACTTAAACTTGCAAAGACTAAAAATGCCTCAAGGCAGTAAGCCTATGATATTTTCTCACATTACTCACTGCAGCAGCATGTCCATCTGGTTTTATGCTGACGTGATGTCACAAATCATACATGTTTCTGTTCTTCTTTTCATATATTCTGTACAGGAAGTTTTTACCCATCATTAATTTTGCTAAAAAGTATAGGGCAGTCTAACTGTATTCCATGACCATTTATGATATTTCTGTCCACTACATTTGTGAGGAGTTGACTTGTTCATATTAAAGTGATGTACATTAATAATAATTGTGTGTGTGTGTCTCTGTGCCTGTTATCAATATTTCACCACAGTCAACCGTATGCTTGTAGAGGCATGCATTGCCTTTTTTAGATTTATCAGAGTAATAATTTTTTATTTAAGTGGTGCAGAAGGGCTAATGAAACTACAGGGTCTTGTGGAAATGATTAGAGCAGTTATTCTTTACGTTTTCCTTTCACAAATCCCTTTAGTACAGTTTCTTTTTTCTCAGCCATTCCTCTGCAGACATCATATTACTGACACATGCTTTAATTGGCTACATATTTTTCACTGGTAATTTTGTCAGGTAATATGAAACTAGAAAAATGGGCAAATTGGTCTTGCTTAAAGCCTCATACATCTCAGTTTTGGCTTTTGTATATAAACATAATGGTTCTGCAGAAGAGACAGAACTGGTAGTTGGAGTCAATCAAATTCCGCCAGATGGTGTTTTCTGGAATAAAATTCAGTCTCACCATCTGTCTAATTAAATAATGGCAGAGAGGGTGCATTTTGTCTACAAAGATATTTATGTAAATATTAGTAGTCTTTCACAAATACATATTTCTGGAAAGAGCAGGAAGTATATCAGGTTCATGCAGTTTGACTGATGAAGATGAGTGACCCAAATCAATATTTATCTCGCTTTCTGGAAAATAATACAAAATCACTTTAGAATCACTTATGAAGTTATTGCCTTAGTTTTGATTTCCTTCCACTTTTTGTAAATTTCCTGGCTGTATTCTCAGTGATATTATTCAACTTTCTTCTGTTCAGAGAAGAATGACAAATTCATTCCAGAGACAGATACAGATGTTATTTACAAGGTCATGATAGACTATAGAGTACAGTTAGCATCTACTGCCCTGTCCTATCTACCTCCATTTTGTAAACAGCCAGACAATTTGGGGAGATGGTGAGTTGCCATTTCAGTGTGTCTGGGAGCAGAGCTACTCATCACCTATAGCCTCATCCATCCTTGTGAGATCCACACTGTATTGCTTCCTTCATCCTTGGGTTATCTGCACTATGTTATTACATTTTCTCTTCACTATCTTCCCAGTAAGAATTCATGCTGACCTGTATTTATACTGAATGTCACTTAGAAGAAAAAGAAAAAAAATACCAATAACCAGTTTGAAGATCTGTAAACAAAACTTTCTTTTTTTTGAAGAGGCAAGCCCTCATGGGGGAGAGAGACCCCCAGTATATATGAAATTACCTGAGGGCACACAACATTGGGGAACTGTGTAACCTCAAAGATTGCTAAAAGTGGATTTCACTTATTTTTCTTCGAATGATTGGCTTTCAGGGTAAATGACTTCTGCAGATTGTCAGTTTTGTCCCCATAAATTTATCTTGTTTGCTTAAAACTTAAAAATAGTAACTATAACATGACTCCTGAAAGACCATGCATCTGTTTTCTCAATTCTGTTTATAAAGCAACACTTATCTTATCCCTTCTGAAGTCTCACTACCAGCATTCTTACATTTTAATTCAACTTCATTATTATTTCTGTGCTTAAGAACTATTGCCTTCAGTTAAATGGGATGGTTTGAGTGGACGTTCAGGCCCATTTTCAGTAGAGGCCTGTGGAGAAAAGCTACATCAAAGTTACAAAAATTACAAAAAAATTAGAGAAAAAAAAAAAGAATTTCAATTTCTTAACAGTAAAAATGGGGTTTTAGAATCATACAATCAAGACAGAGGTTAATGCAGTTTGGTATCTGTAAGAGTGTTATACAATAATAAACAGTTTGAATTTACATATACAGCAATAAACAAATTTCAGTTGGGGGAAAAAAAAATGAACTCTTGTTTAATAAAGTGGGTGAAACTGCAAGCGAACCGTTTCCTACCTTGACTACTACATCTCAGTTACAACTTTTGGTTTTATAAAGGGCACTACTGTGAAGCTGCAAGTGATTTATTTCCTGACATGGATTATTCCATTTTTATCTTCAGCTGTGGTCTAACCATTGGTCTTTTCAGTTTTTTTTTTCGCTTGAGGTGTATACCAGGCGTTTATCCAGCTTTTGTTTTCTTTAACAAATTTCAGTTACCTAGTAGTGATGAAAAGCAGTATACAGTTATAAATGTCAACAGAGTTTATTTCCATTATTTAGAGGATAAGGTAGGATAGCTGGAGAGTTGGGGTTGGTGACATTGTAGAGATGTGAGAGACAGAGGGGAAAGTTAAAGTGTGAAAAATAGCAGAGTGAGGAGAAGTTTGGGTGCTGTTTTAGGTTGTGCTTAAAGCTAGATGCACAGTTGTCCTACTTTAGTGCGATAGGCTGGAAGTTCCACTGTCTGGTGACATAGGACATGTATAGTGAGTCTCCAGCCATATTACGGGAAGTTATTAGTAAGCTCTGATTACCTGAGCAAAGGCAACGCGGTGGGGAATAGTGCTTGAGAATGTTTTGTAGAGAAGAGTATGTGTGTGGATTGTGTATTATTTTGTGGGCAATTGAAAGATGACTGAATGTAAGGTGATTAGGTAGTTCTAGCCAGTTGAGCTTCTTTAGTGTTAAGCAATGGTAGGTACAGTATGATGCATTAGCTGCACATTTGGTTATTTTGTTAAATCATGCCTCAGTTTAGCAGGGAGGCTTGAATGTCTGTTAATATGGGTGCATAGAGAAGGAAGGGGAGAAAGTAGGATGATGCTAAGGATTTTCTTGATGAGTCTGTGAGACAAGGTTTGTTTTAGTAGAGGAAGCACAGTTTTTGGTGAGTTTTCTTGATGGCCTAAGTGATATGCAGGTCACATTTTAGGTTATTGTCTCATGACTCCTAATAGTTTGGTATCTCTGGTGGTGGTGTTTGTTGAGGTAATATTAAAGGGTGTACTGGTTGTTGAAAGAGATCTGGGTGTGAAAAGCGTTACTTTCGATTTTTGAAAAAACTAAGATTATTGCAAATTAAAAATATTCAAGCCATTGCCAATCAATAATGGCTAAGTCAATAAATATCAATAAACACTATTATAACTTGGCAAACAGCTTTCACATCTGTCTAAATATCTGAAAAAAGATGAGATTTCAAAGACATTTTAAAGCTGTGACATACCAGTTTTATCTTGGAAAAACAGCTGTTCCATCAGCAATACTCTGGTTATCTCATTCTAAGCATGGTTACTATTATACAGCTCTGTATTCTGCAGAAAGATTAGAGCAGTCCCCCCAACACAGATTCTATATGCAGAAAGATTAGAGCAGCCCCCCCAACACAGATTCTATTTGCAGAAAGATTAGAGCAGTCCCCCCAACACAGATTCTATTTGCAGAAAGATTAGGGAAGTCTCTTCAACACAGTGTATATCTGCAGACTTTAATCTGATGCTTTTTATCAATCTAGTGATAGCTGGCCTTGGACCCATTTATATAGTAGGCCCTTAAAACATAGTACCTGACAAAAGGTCTAAAATAAGCATTTGACAGTTTTCACTCTACTCCCATAGGAATGTGACAGAAAGAAAAATAACATATCCACTAGGGCAGCACACAAATTCAATGTTAGACTAACGTGCGACCAAAGGATGCTTAGTAGGCAACAATTCTTCATTTAGCCTACATCATAGGCAGCATGCAGCTAGCTGCACAGATTAATAGGGTAGTACACACAGACAGTATTTGTAAGAGAGACTTGACTTCATAGCATCAATAGGCAGTAAGTATAAGAAGGGAGAGTTCAGGAGCTACAAATACTTTCTCACAGAGTTGCACATACTAAAGAATTAGACAATAGAACAATAGCTTTACTTTATTTATGATATTTTAAGGTTTAAACGTAAACATTTAGCAAATTTCGAAACAATTTCAATGAGTGCTAATACCATTTGGAAAGTCTTATATCACTGTGCATTAACATATGCAAAATTAACTTTGATCCTGATTCAAAAGTTCAAGTCTAAAGTCTGAATAGATTATGCTGTTTTGTGTGTCAGTTTAGACATCACAATCCACAATCAAGTCAACCAAAGGATGAGCAAACAGCAGAAAACACACTAATTTCAAAGTAAATTTAGAGTTATATGCAGTTCTAAGTTACATTGTTCCATATGTAGTTATTAGGCCTGTGAACTCCATCTATGACACAAGAAAGCCAAAATGCTTATCTACAAGATCTGGAGTCACTTAGTATTAAACCTAATACCATTTTGATGGATGCTCTAAACTATCCAGCTATGTACAGTGAAACCTCCACCACCAGTAGTGCACAAACATAAAGATTCCTGGACTTTGTCAATACAAATGCCCTGGAACAACTAGTCAGTGTACCCACTAGAAATAGCATCCTAGATCTTGTCCTTTACTAATGTGAGGGCATCTTGTACAGTACCTTGCATATCTTCATCAGTTGTTTGGTCTGACCATAAAGCAGCCTCCAATAAAATTGAATAAATGGACCACTTCTGCCTACAGTGCCTATAGTACCTTCAAAAAATTCTCCAAGGCAAATCACCTATTTTTAAGAGATACATTTGCATGCTTCAAATCCTTACCAAACACAGTTAGTGCTACCGATTATGTGGAAGCATACACCAAAAAGCTTTACCAGCATATGAACAGCTGCATAGATGTGATTGTACCTGGTGGAAACAAGTGACTGGCATATCATAAAAACATCCCCCCATTGGAACTTTAGTATCAACAATCTTTACAATAAAAGTAAAAGATTATTGACTAAAAATAAGAAGAACAATACAAAGAATGATAGAGCCAACATCATTAAATTAAACAAGCAGCTCTGTTACTTAAAGCTACCACACCCACATTCATAGCAAAAATAGCCACCCAAGTAAAAGAGTATTACAAGGCCTTTTTTCAGTTATGCTCTTAATCTCAGTAGTACAATGTAACAGTGCACAGAGCTAATTGCACGATATCACCTACACTGAACCTGAAGATATAGCCAACTACTGTCAGATAATATCAGCTCAAACTTTTCCTCTGCCTTTCCTGTCTATCTCACATGAAATCTCTAAAACCAACTCATCACCTGCAATCATGCAAGACCAAATCCTGAAAGCACTATCAAAACAAAAATACTGCATCAAAGAGTCCTGACAATATCCCAGGATACATCTTCAGTAGCATGAAGCATGATTTAGCCGCACCTCTAACACTGTTCAGCCTTTACCTCCATATGGGTTTTGTACCAAGAGAATGGAGAACAGAAGTCATTCCTTTGCCTAATGGAGGACTGTTCATGGACCCAAGAAATTATAGACCCATAAGTCTTATCATCCTCATATGCAAAGCCATGGAAAGAATTATTATGGAATTGATCTGTAAGGATATAGGGAACCTCCAAGCACTGAACCCATCTCAGTTTTGATTTGTCAGGAAGGTCATGCTTACTCAGCCTGGTGGATTTTTTAAAGGTCATCAAAACAACTGACAAAGGCATAACTGTACACACTGCTCATCTCAACCTGGCCAAGGCTTTTGACACAATTCCCCACTCAGTTGTAGTTGGAAATCTTAAACTTAGAATAACTTCCCTTTGTCACCCACTAGATTGCCAACTGGCTCACAGATAGGATACAAGGGATAAAAAAGGGGAAACTGCATCCACAAAAAAGACAGTCATCAGTAGAGTCCACCAGTGTTCTATACTTTCACCCCTTCTGTTTGACATTTGCTTCTCAGAAGTAAATGCCAATACCAAAGGGCTCTGGCTAATTAAGTTTCCAGATGACTGCAAGATAGGCACAGAGATCAAATCCCTAAAGACTCAGACAAGATACAGGAAGGCTTGTCCCAAGCAAATAACTGATGCCAGGTTCAAGGACTAAAGCCAGATGCCAAAAAATGCATTAGTTTCCTTTAGAAAGTCGACTTTTCTTGGAAACTACCACACTGACAATGCAATCTAAGAGATGATCCAGCAGTTTGGGAACTTGTGTAGACAGTGACCTACCTTTTTACTATGTATGTGTTTACTATGGTATGAAAATCATTCTATATTGTGCGTCTGATAATCAAGGATACTTCTAGATCCAAGGGTCGGGTTCCCCATTATGCAGCCATAATTAAGCTAGTTGTTGAGTACAATGCCCCTTTTGGCAAGTATCTGTCTAGGCACATACAACAACTGAAATGCCCACAGAGATACCTTGCAAAAAGGATATAAGGCCTAAATAATATGTCCTACATGGATCACCTGAAAGTTTTATAGCTTTTTTTTTTTGGTCTCTTGCAGACTGCTAAGTAGTGACCTGTGTCTAGCATACTAGCCATACTCTGACCCATTACTGATAGACTTACTTCATATTTGCAAGTCAAATAGTATCAGAAATAATTGATTCAGGCACCTAAACCACTTCTGCAATATTAACAGAATGGTTTGGAGGGGAAAGGCATATCTCACAGAGGATACCTCTGCTCTGGAACTGACTACACAACCAAATAAAACAAAGCCCATCACTGACCACATTCAAGTGTAACTTAGATCTTTGTATGAGGAGTGGTACATTTACCCTAGGATCCTCAGTACTACTACTAATAAACAGAGACAGCTCCTAAATGCTTTATCCCAATGCATGGGTCTCCTCCAAATATCTGCATTTTAATCTAGTAAGTATCACTAGATTACATAAATATATATTGGAAAGGGTTAGGTGATTCTAAACTCCAAAAGGGTAGATTAATTTTAAGTACCAAATGGGATAATTGTTAAGCTTAATGTGGTCTGGAAGGGAAGTTAGCCTAGTACTAACCTGTGAAAAAATTGACTTCTGAGGTGATCACTTGCTGTTCCACTTTCCTTAAAACCCAATCTCAGAGATGTACACAGAAGATAGTCATTAATTCTTAATTTTTTCTCAGAATCAAACTTTGCAAGGGTGCACAGAATGTGGCCATATTTTTCATATGGCTCATTGGGGGGGGGGGGGGTATTATATGTGTCTATGAGCAACCAGTTGAAATACATTATTGTGGTTGCCAAGTATTTCGCTTTCCTCACTACTGAGCTTCAGGCATCCACAAAAGGTGGCTTTATTGTTGATGCGGCTTGCCAGCTAGGCAGTATAAGTGTCTGGGAGCAACCAAATGATATACATTACTGTGGCCATTAATTATTAAACTGTCCTCACAATCAGACTTCAGAAGTAGAGACAACAGTTGGCCTTTTATGGCTTTTAAGGAGTCAGTATGTGGTTATAGCAGATAGTTGAATACATTACCATTATCATTACATCTTTCATTTTCATGCAATCAAACTTTGGAAGTATACACAGAAGGTGGTTACCCTTTGGAGGATAGGCATGGGGAGGCATAGTGTCAGTGAAAGCACAAGTCAGTTGCGTGATCTTTGTAGAGTGATTTGATATAACTTTTAGGGTAATATATGTGTTTATGAGCAGCAAATTAAAATATATTACTGTAGTCATTATTTCAAGGTTGTGTACTGTCTACCCATTCTTCCATTTTTAATGTTTCACCTCTACACAAAGGAGTCAAAGTTCCATTCTTGATCTCCTGCTATTTTCATTTTTATCAATAATTTTCCCTATGAACACCCCCATATACCACTGATATTATATGTAAATGACATGGCTATCTCCAGATTTAGCCACTTGTAGTCTCATATAGAAATACACCTGCAAAATGATGTACAATTCTTTCACTTTGGGTTACTCCAGCACAAATTAATACTTAACCAATCTTAGACCAAAATATAGTTCATTGGACTCCTTGAATGCTAGTTAAAAGCCCTAAGGCCATACATATTAAATACTTAAATGGCTCCTAATAGAAATAACACTTTCCATCAAGTACCTTGTGATGTGGTAGACCAAGCACTTATTTTCCATCTACACATATCAAAAGTATGTCATAAAATTAATTCTTACATTCTGGGTCAAAAGAATCTCTCCCTACTTAACCACCCCAACAGCCATAGGTAAAGAAAGAGTCCAAGCTCTTCTTGGATATACCCTGCCCATTCTAGTCTCAACCTCATAACCACCTTCTCCCAAAAACATCACTGTCTGGAAAGCAAAAATTGTTTCAGTCAGAGAGCAGAACCTTACTCCAAAAACTCCTAAATTTTTAAACATTTTCACTCTTTGCAGGGAAAAAATGTCTGTCAAAACATTATCTTACAACCTCAGAAGTCTCTCACACTCTAGTCTCAGTCTGCTAACATCTCCTAACTCCAAAAATAAAACTACATTGCTGTGGCCATGTTTTTTTCTGGACTTGCACCAAAGATCTGTTAATCCCTTCCAACCCCCCCCCCCTAAAAAAAAGATCTCTCCTCTTATTCCATATTTAAACCTCAGTTCAAATTCAAAAAGCATCTCCTCAAAAAAGTTCAATGTAGATTATGTTAGGTAGGACACATCATGTAGCCTCTTTAAAATATACCACTCTATATTTCCTTATCTTCTCCTCCAAGCTTTGTTATCAGAATGTTATATGCCATAATTAAAAAAAAAACATTATTGTGAAAACTGTCCATAACCCTTTTTCTTTTGGATTTATTGTGTATAATTTTATTTTATTGTATGTAATTTTTGCTTACATTGCTCTTTGCCTCTATTCCATTGTGATTATATTATCCCAGACTTTGTCTGAAATTGGTCCATTGTGATCAGTGCACTATCCTGGTAAACAAACCTAAATAAAATAAATTTCTGGACCTCCATCTGTGGATCAGTCACACTACAATTTCAACAATACTTTGCAAACTGCCAAGTAACAAAAGATAACTTTGAGTAGTAAAACAGAAACACCACAGATATGATGTTGTATCAGCCAGAGGCGGGCAGCAGGCATCAACCCCCTTTTTCCCAATTTATGCATAGGGTTGGAGGTCACATAAACAATGACCATCAATGTTCACACTGCCAGGCAGTTAGACCAGCATTATAAAAAAATACTGTTTTGAATATGGCACTCCGTACTGTTTCTCTTTGGAATTCAAATGCCTGTTAACAAAATGGTTAGTTGTTAAAAAAAATTATCCTAAACAAGTGTTGCAACAGTGAAACAATTTCAGGGTTTTCAGTCTTCCAATTTTTCTTCCAAATATCGAATAAAAACAACTGTATACAAATGCACAATAAATGTAGCACACACAGAAATGTTGCTTCCAGATAATTAAAATGCTATTTGAAATTTAGAACTCAGGGTCAATGTAAAAGTTTTCACATTTAAAACTCTGAAATAATATATTAAAATGAAATATGTCAGATGCATTAAACATTAAAAACACTGAGAGCACCACTCATTTGTAACATTATAACACATGAACATAAGACTGCTCTACAAATGCACCACCACTGAGGTAAGAAGGTACACAGATTTGGCCACCAATAGCAAAGTGAAGATCACTTAAAGACCTCAATTAACACTATTATTTCCCATTAGCAGAACCGTGTAGTTCCACTGGAAGTCAGTTCACATGGACTAAAATAAATGGGCAGATATATAACACTGAAATCCCCCAAAGCAAACAACCCAACATCCCCAAGATCTCCAAACTAGTTTGTGCTTGTGCTGAGCCATATGCTGACTCTTCTGGCAGTTCCACCTGTTGCCCACCTCAGTAGTCTATCATGCATGTAAACTACTCAGTACAACAAAATGAAAAAGGCCAGGTGAGAGCATTTATTGTAAATCTCAGATGCAGATCACAATATAGACATTGATCCCAAATTCAACTTTTTTCTACACCACTGAAGGCATGAAACAATATATCTGATATAAAAATGCAAATTCATTTACATTTTAATCTATTAATGCAATGTTCTAAGACCTCTTACACCGAGTTCACTTCTGGCAGAAGTAGAGATGATTTACCTAAAGTTTGATTGCCAAAATTACAGAAACAGTTGATAGTTAAAAATTGATTTATCAATAGTGTGCCTAGTACTCCTGCAAATCTACACAAGAGTTATTGTAATCTATTAAAACACGTAGATTTATGTGTATGCACCATCATCCCCAGTTGCCTCTAATTAATCATGGAAAGTGCCACTGTTTCAGTCATTCTATGTTAAAACAAAAATAATGGCTCCATCTCTTGCCTGTTGCTTCCAATGGCACTATATGAGTTTTCATTGTTCATTTCTCAGTCAAGCTTACTTGATTCACAATTTTCTTCTGTTTGGTTTCCCCAAATTGGATAAGATATGTTTTGGAGTGTTATTGTGCATTAGCCAAAACTTTATCGCCTTTGTCTGACACATCTTATATACTGGTGTATAAATGTTTCTTCATTTCCTAGTTTGACAGGAATAGTTGTGATTGCAAAATAGTCTGCAATTCTGCCCATGCAGGGCATTATTAGTTTATCAGAGAGTTTGGTCTGGACCTGCATTGTAAACTTTTACACCAGGCTTTATCCTCTTAATTAGATCATTTTAGTTCATGAGGCTCAAACTTTCATTCTTCCGTAAATGTCTTTCATTTTGCGTCTCTCATATTGTCATTCAACTACAGGAGCTGGTTGGAGTCTTCAGTCTGTAGTCATTCTGTTTCTCTTGATTTAGTAATTGATTGTTCCATAAGTTTGGAGGGTTTTTTTTTTTTTTTGTAATTAGTCCATATGCTATGATAATCATGGTTACAGTTTCAACAACCTCATTTATCTTTCTGGTGATGCCTTTTCAGGCTCTAGTGAATGCATCCTAACTGTCAACACAGCTCCACATGAAAAATTTTATATACTGTTCTGAGATCTTTTTTTTTTTTTCCAGTAAGAACCAAACTTTATCATGCTGTTCCCTGAGCAATTTGGTACAATACATTCAACATACATAAATTAACTAAGTTGTCCTTGAGTAAGGACTTCCATATTTCTCATCTCACTAATATTACATTTCTTCTGGAAATTTCCTACTCCAGGTATCTCTTTCCATTATATTTTATTGGCAGTATACTGCGGTGTTTTCTGATAATAGGAAAATGCTAAATTTCTTTGCTCCTCACATCCAAGTTTTACATTACATAGATAAAACCATATGAAACACAATACAAGAATAACCTGGGTTGACTAACAGGCTAATTGCTACTGTAGCTTGCAAGAGTTGAGAATGTAATAGAGGGACAGAACTGTTTTAACACCTCTGTTGTTACACTGTGATAATGTTTGTGATCTGTCTGAGATGTATGTAGGTCAAGATCATGGCCAAAAATACCTGCATTACTTCCCTTACTGATCTAGCTAATAGATAAATGTATTAGCACACTCAAATTCACTACAATGTATTGTACTGTGTAATGGCTATGTACTGTTTACAATAGGCTGAAATAACTATTCCATTGTTTTGATAAATAGAAACTTTTCCCTCTGAACATGCTCTCAGACTGATACAAAGCAGCTTAGACTGTCTTCTGGCCCCCATCCTTTCCCATCAGTGATTGACAGACATTCTGAGGAAGAAGCAATAGGACTTCTGAGTCATCTCTTCTTGTAGCCTGAGTTGGTGATATTAACTGAACAGTATAGTTTCTCCATGATCTTTCACCATTAACCTCAATATATGTCAATGACCTTTCCAATTCCCTATCTGAGTGCACAGAATTCCTCACTAAACATCTCAGTACTGACTACTATGAGGCATGTTTAGTCCAGCACATTTTATCAAGTTAGTATGTATTTTTTTTAAATGTGTACCTTTAGCTGCTCTCAGAGTCTCAGATGTGTATCACATGATCTGGTTTCCTGTTTATATTAAATTCACATGATACGGTTTCTTGTAGAGTACTGAACAATCTGAAATGGATGCAGGAAGTTCTGAAATACGTCTCATCTCATTGTTAGTATGAACACCGAATGTAATAGAAGCAATCATAATCAAGTGCTGTTTTGAAAGGAAGCGCATCTACAGTTTGCAGAAAAACTCTCACTGCAGGGTAATTTCATTGAGAACTTCAAACTATAGACACAGAATTTAAATTTATCCCTACCAGCAGAAAGAATATCTGAGATGCCATAAAATGCACATTGTTCTACATTTCAGTACGCAGTAAAGGAAGAAGCTCTGAAAGCTTAGCATGTACTTACATTTAAAGAAAGAGAAAGAATGCTGCAATAGTTATTGTGAACTAATGAAAAGCTGCCATTTAGCCACCATTAGTTCCTCAAAAGGGGCCAGGGCACAACATTCCACAGATGTTTGTGTTACTGAATTAAGAATGAAGCAAATTGTGGTAAATTTGGTAAGGTAAGTATGATTCAGTACTAAGAGACATAGCTGTATAACATCAGAAGTTATCAGCCAGAAAGTACATTTTGGAAAGTAATAGAATTAATGTGAAATACAATGACTGATATATCCAAAGTAAGTTTAAGTAAAATACCTTAGAGAAGAGCTTGAATTGTGGTATGATGTATATAAAATAATACAAAAACTGCAAATGAATATAAATTGATTAAAATGAATCAGAAGGGCACTGGAAAACATGAAAACCATGACATGCACTTTTCTAATGAGTTTTTCATATACCATGGCTATAAATACAATAAAAAAATATACAGCTATTTTTCACATATAAAGGCAAAGAAAGTAGAAATTACTTTGCTAAAGTGTATCGGTAATGAGTTAATGTGCAAGAAAATGCCATGAAAAATAAGCAGGAAGAGTATAGTTGGTAAACTGCAAAGAAGATCAAAATTAATAATCTTACTCTGGTGTTTAGACTAGACATTGGCTGAGAGTATAACATAATGAAAGTATTTGATGCAGTGAATCTGAAAAAGAGTAAGCAGAAACCATTATTGTGCAAATTATTTGCTTATTCATATCATGATTTAAAAATCACTGGGTTAGAAATTGCATATCTATGACTAAAAGAACAATAGCGCAAGATTTCATATCTCATAATAGGAGCAGACACACTTGTTATAATTAGTCTCCTGAATTGCAATAAGATTGCCATGGTAAAAAGAAAAGTAACGTGAATGCAAGGGTGATCATTTATTTTGAGATAATGACAATTTGTTTGCTGGTTTGGACTAATTTCAGTTTATCATACATTGAACACTGCTAGATCCTGCATTTGCCATATTCCCATACATTTGAGAAACAGAACTGACAAGGAGCCAAATAGAAAGGAATGCACTGACATAATAAAGAGACAGCCTTGAGTTTACTTTGTGGGTGAACAACATTGTTAGCCTTGTGATACCATGCGATCTGCATTTGTATTGATCTAAGACCTTTATAAAGCTATAGTGGATAACCACAATCCCCTATATGGAAATGAGAAAGTAGTTTCTGCCATGCTATCACTAAAGTAGTTTTGTGTTTGATACTAATATAGAGATTTAATACACTGACCTTGATGGAAAAGAGTTCAAGCTATGCACCTTTGTGCATAAAAAAAAACATATTCCTCAAGTTTCACTTGGTATCACATCATCCCCTGAAGTGTTTCAAAGATCAGTTGCACAAATGATTGAGGAACCTGATGATATTCTTACTATTGCTAACATACAAATAACAAATGAACATGAGTCAGGCCAAAACGAATGAAACAGACTGTTTCAATTATAGAAGCGATTGAGACAGTACAACCTTAAGATGAACAAATTTAGTGTAAAGCCACAGCTGCAAAGCTTAGATTGATGGTTCATATTTTAACAGCAGAAGACATAAAACTGAAGAGAAATTAGAACAATAAAAAAGAGCTTTCAATTTCCAAAACAGTGGCAAAATTTCCCATGTAGAATTATTTTGGAGTGGATGCTACAGTCGTGTTACAGGTTGAAGCAAAACAATGCATTGATTAGCAATTTGCTAGAATATAAACCATTTGTATATGGATCCAGAGACATTGCAGGTTTTCAGAAAAAATAAAAAAAAATGATCAAATAGAAAACAGAAGCCAGCCACATTATATGGTTGCAAAAAGATCCATTAATATTTTTATGGAAAAAAAAGTTCTAGTGAACAGTGAGCATAAACAATTACAGTGTATATTCCAAAACTTATTTTGAGAAGCATCAGTAAGATTGAAAGGATTGTTTACAATTGTTAAAATGACTGAGTTTTGAAGCAGAAACTGGTAGAAAAGATTAATAAGGCTGATATACACAGCCTTTAATATTTCTCAGAACAGAATGAAGACATGATTGGTGAAGCACTGGAACCAATCAATCAATGATTCCAGAGCTACAGATATCTGAAAAAAGCTTAAACGTTTTAAGAAGTATACTAAAATGAACTGATGTGGATAAGTTATGACAGGTTGACTAGCACAAAAAATTGCTAAGAAAAAAGAAATACGTCCACATTTTTATTTAGAGAAGAGATTGTCTGCATACAAAGGTTGCTGTTTAAGGCTTATAAACAGGTTGTGCCTAAGCTAGTAAAGAAAGAAGTGCTGTTAATTATACACGACTCTCTCCTGGTGAAAGTGAAATGAAAAAAAAAAAGTGTTCATAGTCTCTTTATTTTTGTCATTCATGTCTGCACAAAAATGAACAAGATTTTACTCCTCATAAATGTAATGCTTACCATAACAGCAACATAACAGAAAAAGTGCACATTATTCACTCATTCAAACACCCTTTTTGTATTTTTCCAATTTACACCCATAACTCCTTACATGATCCAGACCTTTTTTTTTGGTCTGGCATCCTTAACTAAGCAACTTACCTGCTCATAATCGGCAGTATTAGAAAAGTACAAAAAATTATTAACAAAATTACACTAAGATTGTTAATCTAGGATGTGATGCATAGAGAAACTAATCACTATTTTCACTTATTCATATTTTCACATTTGTGTCAATGTTTTAATAGCTGGCAGCCATAATATGTTATTGGATCATATGGTGTGATAAGCCATAGTGGGAGACAGGGAAATGCATTGTCATTGCCAATTTATAATACACTATACCAGAGATATTGCTAGTTGTCTGTTAATAATTATGAAAACAAACAATATATCCATAAGTACTCAATTCTTTCAAAACCAAGTGACTTACAAACTGTTGCATGACAACCAGGTCAAACCTTAGAGGGTGAAGAAAAATATCTTTGATATTTTTACTGAAGCAGCACATCTTAAGAGATTTACAGTGTTATTTTAATGCTAATTATGCATTTAAGCATATGTTTCACATTTCTGTAAATATCTCAACAAGCATGCATTCACTGAGGAATTTCTCGTAATTGTGAAAGCATATGTCTGGTTCACAAAAGTGTTCTAAGAATATATGTCTAGTGCAGTCTCCAACACAGGATAATTTGTCTCTGAAAGTTTAGCAAAAAATATAATTTGCCAGTCAATAAATGAGATATAACTGGTGAAAAATAAGTGTCCAGTTCCAAGGAAAGAGACAGAAAATACCAAAACTGTCGTTTATTAGTACATCAGGTTAAGCGCTTTCATCTATCCTCCATAGACTTCAGGTTCTGAAGAAGTCTATGGAGGATAGATGAAAGCGCTTAACCTGATGTACTAATAAACAACAGTTTTGGTATTTTCTATCTCTTTCCTTGGAACCGGACACTCATTTTTCACCAGTTATATCGTATTTATTGACTGGCAATTGTTGGAAAAAATATAATTTGGAGTTTGCTTGCCTTATAATATATTATAATATTTATGGAAATATTATGAATGCACTATTATTATTATAAAGAATACTTCTTATTGATAACATTGCTATTTGCAAGTTTTTAATAGCTTTTACTGTTAAAATATTTCTCTTTGTTTAAATTATGCTTTTTAAGTTTATTTTTCAGAAAATTTTCATGAATGCAATCTTTCTGTACGCTGTTAAAGGTATGACATTCCACACCACATGGGTGTTAATGAGTTAATTGACATATATATTAAACTGTCTTATCAAAACTGGCAGCTACTGAAAATAATTGTACATATATAGTACTGAAAAGTTTCATTTTGTTGCATTAATACAGTATAGATAATTTTCCATTTAGAGGAGCTAACTGTTATATGAAAGTGTAAATGTAAGTATTTAAAGTAATATCTGTTTAGAGTATCTGTCTATGTATCTGTTTATTTATATCAGCTGCCTCAAATCATGGGGAAATATACTGCTTTAAAAAAATGGTTTATTTAACATATGGCTATAGTTCAAAATATTCCTGCCTTTATTCTCATCAGAATACTCGATGTAAGTCATGCAATCGAGTCTCCTGTATATTATTGTGCATTTTGAGAGCAACACTAATTAAGCTGGCAGCACTGAAACTTCTGCTCCATCTTGTTAATCATATTTATGAAATCCAGATGTTACATCAAAAGCTGCAATAGTTTGTCACTTTGCCATCACACAAAGATTCTTTGTTACCACACAAGGAGTCCAGACCTTTCGACAAGTGTGGAAAAAGTTTGTACTCTTCTTCCACTTTGGCGCACAAGGCTACTAGCTGTTAATTTCACCTTTTGCCAGTTTCAGGGCCATATTGTGAGCCTGCATACCCTTCCATAGGGCCATATTGTGATGCTGCATGCCCCACCTATAGGGCCATATTCTGATGCTGCATGCCCCTTCCAGAGGGCAATATTCTGATGCTGCATGCCGCTCCCATAGTCTAAGCTCAATGAAAAGCTTTTTGAGACCTTGTACAGAACTTCCATGATGGGATAGCATATACTACACTACAGTGTTGACCATGCTGATGATTTGCCTAGACCCTCCAGCTCAGTTGTGCACCTGCCTAGGATACCATAGCTCAAACATTCATCCCCATAAACACCTAGTCATTATGAAAAACTTATTGTGCTCATTTTTTGGAGGGAAGGGGGTGTTCACTACCACCAGCTTACCCAGGCACTGGTCCATGATCTTCTAAAAAGGATAGAGGTCAATACACTGTGGAGTGCTTGTATTATCCCCTTTCTGTGAATTCTAACCCTTAGTCTGTTAAATCTGTCCACTTTGTAAAGAGGAAAAGGCTTCTTCTTAATTAGGAGAAGGTCAGTGTGTGTTATTCTGTTTTGTTCAGTTCAGTGCTGGTGAAGTCACCCAAGTCATTAATGTCCACAATAGCCCAACTGCAGTCCTGAATATTGTCTGGACTGCATGTGGAGGGATGGTTTCTAGTTCCACATTTGATAACATTCCAAAATAAAAGTGGGTTAAAGTCATAGTCTCTTTTGGCTATGAGCTCATATGGGGTTTCCAGAAATTCAGTCAAATCCTCCTAAAATGAAAAATATTTTATTGAGTTTTGAAGATCATGAAGTAAAAACTGAAAAACTATAAAATCCCAAAAGTATTTTTGTAGGAGGCATCCCTTTACCCCACATATAGGATCTTGCCCTCCCACAATCCCCCTAACATACAAAATCCATAGTCACACTACAATGGGGAAAAGGGAAAAAAACAGTGGAACACAGTGCTTCCTCACAAAATAGAACATCTGGTCTCAGCAAATCATGGTAAAATCATGATAAAAGGACACTGCAGCTGTAATATAGAGTAATATTGTTCAGTAATACCACGTCAAGGTCTGAAGTGCTTTGTTAACAGTTAATGTCTCTTGTGGGAACGCTGTAAATAAAATTTAATTCTATAAAATCAAGTGTTCACCACTAAAACTCAGAGCCACTAATTATACCAGCCCTTTTATCATTGTAAGAGCATGGTGCACTCTCGCTAGCTGGATTTTAGTGGAGTAATTTTCAGCAGTACCTTTCATAAGGTTATAAAGCATAAGGGTTATTTGACAAATATTGTGCTGTAGGCACAATCAGAATCTATAAAATTGTTAGCAGACTCTACATGCATATAAATTTAATGTGTATAATACAGTACTGTGGCAGCCCACATGTAGAATTAAACACTGCACTTCACTTAAGGGAGCTTAATTTATTCATCATTCATTCATTTTCTGATCTCTGTTTTATCTTTTTTTTCAGGGTCACAGGAGAAAAGTAGCTTATTTGATGCAGCTTAATTTAATAGCACCTTAAACAAGGACTCTTAAAAGCCTTGGTACATTTTACATTCTAATATCCCTTGAAGGGTCAGCTTAAGGTAAAAGGAGTTTTTTTCCTAGTTGAAGCATTATTTGCATACTTTAAAATGTTATCCACTAATTAATTTTGCCTCTGTGCACTGTACTGCATCAAAAGGATAACAATGAAGCATCCTAAAGCTGAGTCAAATTGACATTTTATAGTTTCTTTCCCCAGGAGTCAGCTTTTAGTTAAAAAAGATACTCAGCTGCTGTGTTTCATAGCAGTGAGTACAGTCAGCACTGAACAGTGACTTCATGCACATACATGATCAATCAGTAATTAGTGGTTTTAGACTTATAATGTTTTGTTGCATATATTCCTTTCATGCTCAGTTAAATTATTGAGCCTTTACGGTTTAGCGTAATGAATGTTAAAGCTAACGTATGCATCCACATTCCAGTTAAAATGCAACATCCAGGTATAGTCATAATTATTCTTGATTATACTGTATTAATTAAATGCGACATATAAACAATGTCCAAGCTTTGAGGACATCTGTACATTTTCTTAACATATATTTTTATTGCAGGAATTGTCAGAAGTAATATCTAATATACCTGTGCTGTTTTTGCTTTGAACTTGCAACTCTGCTGAGCATCTTTAGCTAGAGTAGCTCTCTAGGTTATGCATGCATGCTCTGGCTCAAACACTACCACTGACCTGCAATCTTCTTACTTGTTTCCGTAGTTGTTCCAGGTAAGCATAGCATTCAATAACAAGCATTAAATGTGCAATGGTTCTTTTGCTCTGACCTGCTCAGGCAGAGACAGCAAGACTTACAGGAAAGCAAAGTTGATATGTTATTCATGTGTGCATATGTGTGTGTGTGTATGAGGGGGGGGGGGGGTTCTACATTAGATTATTATTTTCACCAAAAGTAATGACAGTGTAATAAAAATAAAAGCCTTTCTCAAGCAGAATATCACTCATATTTTTTTGCTAGCAACTTGCTTGAGAAAGGAAATATACCCCTAGCTACAAACTAGAAGTAATCGTGCAAAAGGTTTAATATTCTTGTTCATTGGTTCATAGGTTTATAGGTATGTACTAGGCTAATGGCCCTGGAGCTTTTGCAAACCTAGCCCATAGGATTACCCTGGCATCATGCCAGCTGACCTTAGTTCCCAGTGCATCTGTTGAGTAGAGCCACTGGAGTGATCCCCAGAGTGAATTTTCTATTTCCCATTCACTCATCAAGATTTCTCTTGAAGAGGGCCAATGAGGTGCTCTGTTTGACATGTACAGGAAGTCTATTTCATAGCATGGGCAGTCTCTGGGTTATGAACCTGTCCCTCCAGCTTGTTTTGTTGATTGTGGTAATGAGGTTGAGGTCACTGGAGCATGTGGTGCAGAGGCATTGGGATTTCTTTAGATGTAGTATTTCTAACAGAGCTGGGTCAGACATGGCTTTGTAAGTCAAGCAGAGATCGCCTCTAAGTAGGCGATATGAGACAGAGAATAGTTGAAGTTTTTTGAGTCTGTCCATATAAGACAAGTATCCTCTTTGTGAGGTACTTTTGTGGCCTTTCCAGTTGTTGCAGATGTCTAGTGAGGTACATGCCAAATGGGGCATTGTACTCGATGATTGGCCTAATGAAGGAAGAGTAGAGGGAGACAATGACCTCTTTCTTCCTGGATGCAAAACCCTTAGTAATGAGATATGCCAAATAGAAGGGCGTTCTGACCACAGTGGCAATGTGGTGGTCAAAAGAGAGGTTGCTGTCAACCTGTGTTCCCAGATCTCTTATAATGCCTTCTGTGTTTAGTGGACTACCACCGATGTGGTAATTCTTGGGAACCGTGTTCTTCCCAAAGGGGATAATGACACATTTTTTGACATTGAGCTTAAAGCCACAGTTCTGACACCAGTCGTTGGTCTCAGTGAGGCCTTTCTGTAGGATGCCAATATCACTTGGGGAGTTAATAAAAGCCATGTGGAGCTTGTAATCAATGTTCCTTTATTTTTAAGGAAAAATCGATCGCCCTGAACAATAGAATGCACAGTAGAGTTTCTTTCAAAACAGGTAATTGCAGAACGAGTAGGGTAGTTTATCTAAATGTCTGTGCCACAAGTTTTTATTTTTATGTAGGTAAGACTTAATATATGAGCATGTAAATGATATAAGGAATGGGAAACAAAATAGTGCATTATATAAACACTCTCAAGTTTGTTCTAACTTTGAAATGTTTTTATTTGGCATTTTGGAAGTTATTAAACTCAATGCCAGGGGAGGAGATTGGAAAAATATTTCAAAGAAAAAAGAAACAGAATAGCAGCTTAGGTTAGCTGCTATGACCCCCCCAGGTTTGAATGATGCAATTTCTATGGTGCTAGTCTTATATGAAAAAGCAAGTAAAATATATTAATTATAACAACAATATAATATATCTATATATGTATATATATATATATATATATATATATATATATATATATATATATATAGCTTAATTTATATATATTTATATTTATACATTTCTTCTATAAAAAACATACACAGGTCTCCATTATAATATTTTATGTTAACATGTTTGAGTTTAAATCATCCTATCCAGGTTTCTTTTAAATATTAATTGGTTTTTGATGAAGTCAATTAATGATTATATTTGATTGGTGGAGATTTAATTGATGACAGTATTTAAACTGCTTCTTTTTTATGACTTTTGTTATTCTGATGATGTCTCTTTTTTTTTATTGAGACAAAAGAGTTCAATAACTGTGTCAATAAAGACTGGTTTGGATTATACTAATTGCGATTGTGGTTTCTCGGACTTCATACATTTCTATTATCAGTATTTGTTGGTTTTCTGATACTATTGATGGTTTTGTTCCTACTTCTTGGTCTGAGGCAAACCACGGACTCTTTGGACTCTATCAATACCCCTGAGGGGGATGGCGTGAATTCGGAGTTCACGCTTTTAAAGGAGGAGGTATCGCAGCTAAGAGGAGAGCTCACTAAGCTCATTGAGCTTTTTTCGCAAAAGGAGAATGGTAATGGTTCATGTTTTCTTACTAGCAGTGGTACAAAAGAGCTTGTTTTGCATTTTGGTGATACCGACGGAGCTTCAGCTAGTTGCCAGGGCAACAGCCGTTCCATTGGCTCTTCGAGTCAGGTGATTGGAGAGGCCGGTATGCACCAGGAGAGTGGTATGGTGTCCAAACTGCAGAGGAGTTTGCAGGATGGGTTTGACTCGCGTTTTAAAAAAGGCAACATGGAAAATTCACAGCCTACTTGTTCTAAGAACATACGGGATAGGTGTATACATCATGAAGGTACTGTACAATCCTTTAATGTTGGCTTTGGTTCGCAACAGGAGCATAATGGCTCTAATGGTCCCAATAATGTTGTTTTTGGTTCACAGCACGAATAGTTCTAATTGGTCCAATGGACATGCCAGTGCATTAATACATAATGGTTCTGGAGAATTGGACAGTATTAACAGTTGGTATACCAAATTAGTGGTTAAACTGTTTAACTTTGGACAGAATGATATTAATGCACCCCAGAATTCAGCAATGGGTACATCACATAATAAAAATGACAGTTTTGGTTCATTAAAAGATATAATATACTTTTTTGAGAAGAGACTTTTTAAGTTGAAGACACTGGATATGGATATAGCATATTTTAAAGAATGTTTGCATCTTAAAATTGCTCCACAGGGTTTAAGATTGTTCAAATTCCCATTTGGTATCAACTATGATACAGAAAGTATTGATAAATTTGTTGCATTTTTTGATGATGTTGGGTTGATGACATGGCTTAGTGGTAAATCACTTTGGTTATGGTGTGCAGGGTCCTGGGTTCGAGCCTTGCAGAGGCTGTTTATTTGGGTTGGTAGGGTGGCCTAATGGTTAAGGTGTTTGCCTTACTAACACAAGGTGCAGGGTTCGAGTCTCACAAGGGACAATTAGCTAGGTTTAAAATGGCTTACATGGCCAGTTAACATAGTACTAATCTATGAACCTATGAGAAACAGAAAAATATGTTAGTTCGAGAAATTGAATCTTTAGATGGTAATAAAAGACAGTATTTGATGTTTCCCCAATATACCAGTTTGTATTTTAAAATTCTGGATAAGGTGGAAAGGAGATGCAGCAATATTTATTATAAAAAGAAATATAAATTTGCGAGGGGTGTTAAACAATACAGTAATAATAAACAGGTATATCCTACTGTGAGGGTGTTGGATACATACAGAGGTAGTGACAATCAGAAATTAAATTATAGCGAAGTGGTTATGAATGCTAGTGTAGACTTTGAGGGTGTTGAAAATGAACAGCAGGATTTTCCAGGGGTAAGATGCTCAGACTGGCTCACAGGTATATGGAGAGTGGGGAATACAGCAGGAAGTTTTTCCCCAATATGAGGAGAAAGAACAGTTACAGGAAGAAGAACAACTGCAGGAATTAAGTGAACCCAGTAGTAATGTGTGTACCAAGGATGTTTTCACCATTTATAATTACTCAGACAGGGTAATTACAAAAGAATATTTTAATTTGCTATCAAAAGAGGTTAAATTTATTCCTGAAAACAGAGGTAATTTGGTGGAGGATATGATGGCTTTAAAATTGTATATGAGAAAATTAAATCTTGACATATTTTCTTTCCTCTAATGAACCAATGAATCCCCTAAGTGAGACTGTACAAAATAGAGTAGGTACACCAAAAAGAAAGAGCATATTCAACCCACCTTTACATCCTTTATTAGATATATATGAAAAAGTAGTCATGGAAGATATTTATGATATACATTTGAATGATACCAGAAAACCTTGGAACCTTACTAGAAGGGAATATGCTTTGTTAATGGACCTCAGGAAGGATGATTTGATCCAAATTATGAACCCAGATAAAGGTGGGGGTCTAGTACTATACAGAGCACTAGATTATTCAAATGGGATGCAGGAGATGCTATTCGATGCTACAACATATATAGGGGTTTCGAAATATCAGATAAATATAGCCTATACACGTATTGATTCATTTCTAGAAGAATATCTTTTAAATCAGAGAATAGATGTGGAAGACTATAATTTCTTATATAATAAAGAACCCATTATTCCTGTGTTCTTTGGTATCCACAAGATCCATAAAAATGTTGACAATCCCCCTTTTAGGCCCATAATTGCAGCTAGTGGGTCCAAGACACATCCGCTAGCAGTATATGTGGATTCCTGGGTACAACATGCTGTGGAGAAAACTGAACATCTAGTGAAAGACTCATGGGATTTTTTGGGTCACTTAAAGAAAGAATTATGGAAGGAAGATCTGATTTATCTTACAGTAGACGTAAACGATATGTTAACTGTCATTCCCAGAGAGGATGGGATGGCTTTGTTTGAAGAAACTTTGTTTCAGTTTTCTGACCTTCCACATGATCAGATAACATTAATATGTGAAATCTTAAGTCTAGTTTTAGAAAACAATTACATCTATTTTGAGGGGGAGTCTTAACAAATTAAAGGAGTAGTGATGGAGGTGGCTTGCACCCCTGTGTATGCAAACCTTGTGTTATTAGAATGGGAAACTAATTATGTATTTCAGTGCCCCTTTTGGCACAGAATTAGAATGTATTCTAGATTCCTGGGTGACATCTTTATCTTATGGGATGGACCTAGTGCTGAGGTTGAACAGTTTGTGCAATATCTTAATAATACAACAGAAGTTTTAAAATTCACATAATTTTAATGGTTCAGGTATCAATTTTTTGATACCTATATTTTTCATGGCAATAGTGGGTTTAGATCAAGGATTTTTCGGAAGGATATGTTCTGCAATTCTTACATTTTCAAAGCAACCATCCAATCACCCAAAAAAGAAGCATTGTGAAGGGGCAAGCAATCAGAGTATCATGTATCACATCACATCAGGACGATGGAAAAAAGTGAATTAAACAAAATCTGTCATATGTTTCAGGAGAGGGGATACCCCAAAGAGTTTGTTATGGAAATATTAGATGAAATATATAAAAAAATGGGGTATTCTTTATAAACCACTGTTAGGGGTGGGTTTGTCTGCATCAAGCATGGATAGAGTGGCAGATACCAACAAGGCTTCTTATGAGAAAGCTTGCATATTGCAATATAAGCATCTGACTAACAAAATTAAGAAAGCTTTGAGCTCTAACTGGAATATTTTTAGGGTGAATAAGGACATTTTTGATAAGCTGGATAAAGCACCTAGATTTGTGTATAGCACAGGAGCAAATTTCAAGAAACTTTTGGAAAGTAAACTAGATTCTCCAAGTATAACAGGTGCCTGTACTAGACCGTGTGGGGCTTGCAATCAATATTCCTTTATTTTTAAGGAAAAATCAATCACCCTGAACAATAGAATGCACAGTAGAGTTTCTTTCAAAAAAGGTAATTGCAGAACGAATAGGGTAGTAAGTGTCTGTGCCACAAGTTTTTATTTTTATGTAGGTAAGACTTAACATATGAGCATGTAAATGATATAAGGAATGGGAAACAAAATAGTGCATTATATAAACACTCAAGTTTGTTCTAACTTTGAAAAGTTTTTATTTGGAATTTTGGAAATTATTAAACTTGATGCCAGGGGAGGAGATTGGAAAATATTTTAAAGAAAAAAGAAACAGAATAGCAGCTTAGGTTAGCTGCTATGATCCCCCCAGGTTTGAATGATGCAATTTCTATTGTGCCAGCCTTATATGAAAAAGCAAGTAAAATATAGTAATTATAGCAACAATATAGTATGTATGTGTATATATATATATATATATATATATATATATATATATATATATATATATATATATGTATATATATATATCTTAATTTTTAGATATATATTTATACATTTTTTTCTATAAAAAACATACAAAGGTTTTCATTATAATATTTTATGTTAACATGTTTGAGTTGAAATCATCCTATCCAGGTTTCTTTTAAATATTAATTGTTTTTGATGAAGTCAATTAATGATTATATTTATTGGTGGAGATTTAATTGATGACAGTATTTAAACTGCTTCTTTTTTATGACTTTTGTTATTCTGATGAAGTCTTTTTTATTGAGATGAAAGCGGTCAATAACTGTGTCAATAAAGACTGGTTTGGATTATAGCAGCTACAATTGTGGTTTCTTGGACTTTATACATTTCTATTATCAGTATTTGTTGGTTTTCTGCTACTGTTGTTGCCTTTCTGTAGGATGTCAGCATCACTTGGGGAGTTAATAATAGCTCCTACCTTGCAATCAGCTGTGAACTTTGTCAGCCAGAATCCCTTCGTGTTGGCCTGGACTTCAGAGAAGTAGATACCAAACAGGAGAGAACCCAGGACTGAATCCTGTGGGACTCCACTTGTGACTGGTCAGCAGTCGGACTTGGAGTTAGCTACTTTCACACTATGGATTCTGTCTATGAGCCAGTTTGCAACTCACCTAGTGATATAGGGATTGAACCCTAGCTTAGTGAGTTTTTCTATGATTCCTGAGTGGGGAATGGTATCAAAGGCTTTGGGGAGATCACGGTAGGCTGTATGAACCACCTTGTCATCATCCACAGCTCTGGTGACTGACTCAAAAAGTCGATCAGATTGAGCAGGCATGATCTACCCTTCATAAAACAAAACTGTGCGGGATCCAGAGTTTGAAGATTTCCTATATTCTTGTTTATTAAGTACACGGTGATGCGTTCCATAGCTTTGCATATCAGACTTGTCAGGCTAATGGAACAATAGTTCCCAGGGTCTGTAGTCACTCCTCCTTTGTGGAGAGGGATGACTGTCACACTGCCCCATTTGGTAGGGACAAAGCCTGAGGTAAGCCTGTGATTGAACAGGGCACACAGGTGAAGTGCCAGTTCACTCTGTAGTTCATGTAGAATACAGCCAGAGATGCTGTCAGGTCCCATAGAAGCTGTATTCTTGGCCTTGGACAGTGCTGTTTTAACTTATGGAGCAGTATTACTGGGTGCCTGGAAATCTACTGGTATTGTGATTGGTCCTTTGGTGGTGGAGAGAGGGGTAAAGTTGGCACTTAATCTGTCGGCCAGCATATTGGCAATATCTGTTGGCTCGGTGTAGGAGGTACCATTGTGCAGTAGTTCAGAGCAAATCTGGTTATTGCCATGGAGATTCTTTACATAACTATAGAAGGCCTTGTGGTTGTCTTTACTATCTGCTGCAATTCTGTTTTCATAGCTAGCGTTAGAGGATTTGATGAGGGATCTCAACTTTTTGTTGAAGCTGGTAAGGGAGTTTTTCCAGTCTTGGGAATTCACCTTATTCCACATCAGTTTCCTCCTTCTGTTGTATAGTTTATTTATGGCAGGGTCCACCAGATTGGCTTCCTTTTTTTTGAGTAGAGCGTCTTGGTTCTTTTGGGTATGGTGAGATCCATGCATTTGTGTATGTGTTCGTACAGTGCATTGGTGTATGATTCGTCAGTCATGCAACTATTCTCCATTTGCATGGGTGCCGTGAAGTTAGCCACCTTTGTTTTTTAGGAACCCAAAGTTAGCTTTGGAGAAGTTTTTCATGGTGGTCACCTTTGCGGGATGGGTGGGAGGGATGTGGCTTTCCAAGGTGATTAGTTTGTGGTCATATCTAACCAGGGAGGAGTTGACTAATGGTGTAGAGCAACAATTTTTTTTTTTTTTTTTTTTTTTTTTTTTTTTGTGGTAAAGACAGTGACTGAATACTGTTTGGTGCTTTTGCCATTTGCATTAAGTTACTGATTTAACATAAAAGGGCAATGACATTATATTTCATCGACAACGAGAGCATTTTTTGGGGCCTTCTTAGTGTTTTTTTGGAGGGTGAAGCATTATTGAATTGAAATGCTGACTGCCTTGTGGATATATTAATATTTGAACTGCTTTTTCAGCTAAACAGGAGTGACTGGATGATCGAGCTATATACTGTGATTACAGGTGTTTACAACTATTATTATGTGGAATACTTGGAGTACAGTACTGCTTTTGACAACTGAAATCCAACTATTGGATTTATAGACTTTAGACTCTATTTTTTCAATGTTTGAGAAATGCCTATTGGCGGATTAATGTGCAGCACTACCTGATTATTTGGGTGGAACCTGTTGCATGTATTTTTGCTTTATTTTTGGTAATAACAGTGATTCAATACTGGTTGTGACATTTATTATATGTATTAAGTCACTGAGTCAATACAACGGGGCAGTGACATATTTACATCGATAATGTTAATTTCTTCCAGGCCTTCTTAATGTTTGTGCTTTTTAGAGGGTGAGGTATTATCAAAAAGAAGTATTGATTGTTTTGGGGACACATTAACAGTGGAAGTGTTTCTTGAGTTAAACGAGAGGGATTGGGCAATCGAGTATTTTACCGTGTTTACTGATTTCGATAATGCTGATGTTTCTTGGGGGATGAAATATCGTGAGAGTGAAGCATCGACTGTTTTTTTGATGTCATTAATATTGGATGTGCTTTTGTAATCAGACTGAGTTTTGTTAAAACAATTTTAGGTACAAGTTGGGAGATTTTTCGCTTGGATTGGCCAAGGTTACTGTTCATGCATCACGAACATGACACTGTAATACCATTTTTTGGACCCTGGAAGTTTTTGGCAACAGAATATATAACAGTGTTGTAGGGTATGATTTTACAACACTTTTAGGTTGCACAAACATGGGTACCATTTGATTTAGGGAAGAGCCCTTTGGTATCAGTTAAGTACTGTTCTAGACAAGGGGTTGAACAATGGGATTTTGGCCATGTTATGTGAATATGTGTACTGATTACGAACAGTGAAGAGTTTTTTGAATGGCCTTTTTGGCCATTTAATATATCTTTTCCTGATATTGGTGTTTTTCATCAATGTATTGGGGTTCACCCCATGTCATGGGTGTTTAGGATACCCACTATTTTGGGTTGGGAGTATATACTTGTGTTATATAGGTGCAAACATTTTTTTGCTTTATTATAAGTAGGTATAGTCCTTATGTATGGGCTGTTGCTCATACTATATTAACAATTCCCAGCTCTAATTATTTTCAGCCTCCAATTTTGATTAAATTGGGTAGGTTTGTGGGTTGCTTTTATGTTTTTGTTGAAGCCGAGTTAAATGACCCATGTGGATTATAAGGGAGTGCTTATTACACAGTTCAGGAATTTGGGACAACTGTATTAGTATTATATACTGTGGCTTTTGCCACAGCTATGTTTTTTTCTGTGCATTCTATTACTGAGGTCTCAACAAATCTTGAAGTCTGATGTATGTAGGGTCCTTGATACAGAATACACAGCAATACAAAGTGTTAATTGTGTATGTGTTATTCGAAAAAAGGGGGGACACCTGAATATGTTGTCTTGAATTATGTTTTGATCTCTTTTTATTTTTTATATTGGGCATAGTGTTAGATATATTTGTTTAGGCTGCATTGTACCTAACATTTTTGTATATAGATGTGACTTCAAGTATTGCAAATCCAATATAGTATTAATGGCATTGAGGGATTATAGGGCTATTGTGTTATGCTGATGGTGGTTACATTTCAAAGTTTCAGTGTATTTAGTTGAAATTGGATCAACTTATACTGTGTTGTGAATAACTTTGTGATTGCATATAGCACTTTGAAGTGATCAAGGGGTATTAGGTACTTTTTGCCCATTTTTCACACATAGTTGTTATATTTATAAGACCATGGATTTGGTGTCCATTTTACAGGGATTGTCATCCGATAGGGATGACGTGCAAGTTTTTGGGCTTATGGATCATAATGAAAGTATTGATAGCAATGTCAGGAACCCGGACAATATTAGTAGGGATTTGTTTGGAAAGCTTACCATAAGCATGTCCTCACTTAGGACTAATGTCTGGCATTTAAAATTGTTTTGGGCATACCAAGCCAAAGATATTACACCAAGGGGATTAAGAATTCGCACACAACCCTTTGTTAGTGCGCCAGATGATATATTGTTGGAAGAGTGAGCATCTGTGCAACAACAGTCTACAATGTCCTTTTATTAATGTTTTGTCTTCCTATTATGAATGCATTATAGTAACTAACACTATTGAGATTAAACAAATTTGTGAGGAAGTGAAAGCTTTTGATGGACAACCCCAGTTTAAGTTATGTTTGACCGAACTTTCCCATGATTTGTTATCCTTGGAAAAAAACTTTGAAAACTAAAAAATTACATACATTTCAAAGAGATTTGACAGATTATGACAAGGGAAAACCTTTTGGACCGAGAAAAATGGTAAAATTTTTTGATGGGCAGCCTGGGCTGGATAAGCTTAGGAAGAAGAGACCTAGATCGATCGTAAAGAGATCTAAGACTGACTATAGTAGTACGTCAGGGGAAGATTCGCCTGCTACTGAAATTGAACAAGTACTCACTCAGGGGTCCCCAGTATATAAGAAATCTAGAGGTTTGGATGGATTTGGTGTCCATTTTACAGGGATTGTCATCCAATAAGGATGACGTGCAAGTTTTTGGGCTTATGGATCATAATGAAAGTATTGATAGCAATGTCAGGAACCCGAACAATATTAGTAGGGATTTGTTTGGAAAGCTTACCATAAGGACTAATGTCTGGCATTTAAAATTGTTTTGGGCATACCAAGCCAAAGATATTACACCAAGGGGAATTAAGAATTCGCACACAACCCTTTGTTAGTGCGCCAGATGATATATTGTTGGAAGAGTGAGCATCTGTGCAACAACAGTCTACAATGTCCTTTATTAATGTTTTGTCTTCCTATTATGAATGCATTATAGTAACTAACACTATTGAGATTAAACAAATTTGTGAGGAAGTGAAAGCTTTTGATGGACAACCCCAGTTTAAGTTATGTTTGACCGAACTTTCCCATGATTTGTTATCCTTGGAAAAAAACTTTGAAAACTAAAAAATTACATACATTTCAAAGAGATTTGACAGATTATGACAAGGGCAAACCTTTTGGACCGAGAAAAATGGTAAAATTTTTTGATGGGCAGCCTGGGCTGGATAAGCTTAGGAAGAAGAGACCTAGATCAATCGTAAAGAGATCTAAGACTGACTATAGTAGTACGTCAGGGGAAGATTCGCCTGCTACTGAAATTGAACAAGTACTCACTCAGGGGTCCCCAGTATATAAGAAATCTAGAGGTTTGGATGGATTTGGTGTCCATTTTACAGGGATTGTCATCCAATAAGGATGACGTGCAAGTTTTTGGGCTTATGGATCGTAATGAAAGTATTGATAGCAATGTCAGGAACCCGAACAATATTAGTAGGGATTTGTTTGGAAAGCTTACCATAAGCATGTCCTCACTTAGGACTAATGTCTGGCATTTAAAATTGTTTTGGGCATACCAAGCCAAAGATATTACACCAAGGGGATTAAGAATTCGCACACAACCCTTTGTTAGTGCGCCAGATGATATATTGTTGGAAGAGTGAGCATCTGTGCAACAACAGTCTACAATGTCCTTTATTAATGTTTTGTCTTCCTATTATGAATGCATTATAGTAACTAACACTATTGAGATTAAACAAATTTGTGAGGAAGTGAAAGCTTTTGATGGACAACCCCAGTTTAAGTTATGTTTGACCGAACTTTCCCATGATTTGTTATCCTTGGAAAAAAACTTTGAAAACTAAAAAATTACATACATTTCAAAGAGATTTGACAGATTATGACAAGGGCAAACCTTTTGGACCGAGAAAAATGGTAAAATTTTTTGATGGGCAGCCTGGGCTGGATAAGCTTAGGAAGAAGAGACCTAGATCTATCGTAAAGAGATCTAAGACTGACTATAGTAGTACGTCAGGGGAAGATTCGCCTGCTACTGAAATTGAACAAGTACTCACTCAGGGGTCCCCAGTATATAAGAAATCTAGAGGTTTGGATGACCCTTTCGGCATAAACAATGTAGGGGTGGCAGAAAACATAGGAGTGAAAAATGTGGAAACATTGTTACAGGTTTTTATACCCCAGTAACTGAAGTCTCTAATGTGCACAACATCTCCTCTGTTAACCTGATTGATGTAGAAATAAAATTATTGAATAAAGGACTATCATATGTTCCTGGCTTCTTTGCGAATGAAGACTCTGTAGTCAATGATGTATTGGCATTTTGCCGTCTGCTGAATTTAAAATTATTTTTTGGTGGACAAGATAATAGTCGGACAAGTAGGGATTTTGGGTTTCGGAAATCCAATTTTCAACCTCCTATGGATAAATTTGTGTCTGTGTTTCAGGAATCTTGTCTCAAAGATCTGCAGTTTAAATTAAATGATTCCCGTATGTTAGGTCACAACTTATCTGAAGAGGAACAAATAGCCTTGACAAATTTTAGAAATAAATCCAATATTGTTATTACATCTGCAGACAAAGGAGGAGCAGTGGTGGTCATAGACTTTCAATGTTATTTGAATGAGGCCTATAGACAGTTACATGATTCCAGATACTATATGTCTATGCTGCTTGACCCTACTATGCAGTTCAAAAGGGAAATAGATTCCTTTTTGGAGCTAGCTGTTAAAGAGGGCATTATTGACGAGGGAACAAAACAACAATTGGTGGTAGATGATCCCCAGAGGCAGATTTTATATCTACTACCCAAAATTCACAAATGTTTGGAGAAACCACCAGGCAGACCTATAGTATCTGGTAGGGGTTCATTGACTGAACCCCTTTCAGTATATCTTACACAGTATTTACAGCCTCTACTAAAGATGGTCTGTGCTAGATTGAAAGACACCACCGAATTCCTCCAGATTCTGTCTGATTCACAGCTGGAGCCGGGTTGGATGATGTGCATGTTAAATGTTACCGCTCTTTATACAAACATCCCCCATTGGGCTGGACTGGAAGCCTTAAAATATTGGCTTGACAAGGCGGACATCTATCCACCTGGCTTCAACACCTTGTTAATTTGTATGGCTGAACACATATTAACCAAGAATGTGTTCTATTTTCAAGCTGACTGTTTCTGGAAAACATAAGGAACTGTGATGGGGGCTTCTTTTGCACTCATTTATGCGGACTTTTTTATGGGGTACCTAGAGGAAGGTACCTAGAGGAATTTTTTATTTATGATTCATCACATATTTATTTAGGGGAGATGGACATTTGGCGTAGGTACCTTGACGATTGTTGGTTGATCTGGCGGGGTGATGTTACATATTTACTAGAGTTTCTCCAATATCTAAATGAGAACAAATGGAGGATGGAATTTACACTTAACATGCATGATCAGGAGATCCATTTTTTGGATGTCCGAATAACACAATTCTGATCATACGTTGTCTACTCAAGTATTTCGTAAATACCCACAATATAATAGTTTATTGGAGGCTACTAGATTACATCCCCTTTATACTATTAGAAACATACCAAAATCTCAATTCTTGAGAGTCAGGAGAATTTCTTCGGATCAAGGTACCTACTCATACCATCAAAAAGACCTCATAAAAAGGTTTCATAGTCATGGATACAAGCCAGGGTATCCTATGACTGCCAGTAATTGGGCTCAAGATCAGGACTGAGCCAAATTATTGGAATGCAGGGTGAGATCGGGTACAGAACAAGAGGTGATTAGGTTTGTGACTACATATGGAAGAAACATTAATGCGACTAGAAATGTTATCAAAAAAATTGGAACATCCTTTCAGCTAACCAAGAGCTAGCTGGGATACTACCGCCACAGTGTTTATTTTCCTATTGTAGGGGCCGTAATTTGGGGTCATACCTTAGTCATTTCAAATTTGGATTTAAGAAGCCTGTTTTTGGTCGTCAAACTACATTAACTGGAGATAAATTGATGAGGTCTTTTCCCCTGTGGGCACTGCTTATTCTGTACACATATGCTTAAAACCAAGAAATTCTCTAGTAGGAATACTAGTAAGGTTTACCAGGTTAAATGTTTTGGTAATTGTGGGACGGATTGGGTGGTCTATTTGGCCACCTGCTCTTGTTCCGCCTTTTATGTGGGACAGACATCTAGGCTACTTAGGATCAGAATGTCTGAACATTTCAGTGACATAAGAAACCAGCATCTGACTAATGCCCTTTACAAACATGTTCAAAACCACAAAACGGCCAAATTTCATTTTACTGTTATAGATAAAATTTGGGGTAACAGATCCAGGAAAATGGAATGGCACAGTATATTGAATAATGAGAAAGCTTGGATTATCAAATTAGGGGGTTTATTTTCCCCTGGCCTGAATGACCATCTTTGAATGGTGGTTTGTATAAATAATGTATATGATTCTATGTACTGCGCTGTCTCTTTAAATGCTGATTAATCTGCTTAATTATTGTACTCAAAATACTATTTGTATTCTTTGAATGTTATGAGTGTACCACTGATGAAGGCCTTGGGGCCGAAACCGGATTGATTCATGGTTTATATATTATTATATTAATATATATATATATTTTTTTTTCTAATCCTTTGGTGCTGGCCTCTTTTTTTTTTAGTTTGATTATGCTTTTTGGCCTTTGCACCTGCCTTATGTGCGAGTATGCTGTGTGGTGGGTAGAGCAACAGTTGCCCATGTTAGTAATGACCAGGTCAAGGATGTTGCTACCTCTAGTGGGGGTAAGAACGAGCTGGTCCGGGGCATTGGAATTAATGAATTCCAGGAAATGTTGGGCAAGTGTATTGGTACATGAGTAGTTTTCCCAGTTAATGGAGGGGTAGTTTGAAGTTGCCCAGTATGAGAGTGTTAGGTTGGACCCTAATATTCTCCAGGGTACTTAGGAACATGAGTGTGAGTCTTGGGACATGGTTGGGGACCTATAGCAGGCTACGACCTGAATCGCTGTCTTACCCAGTGTTAGCTGCACCTGAAGTATCTCTGATGCATTATGTTGGACTAACAGTCTGGAGGTGTGCGCATCCATTATGAATATGGAAACACCACTGCCTTTGGAGCTTCAGTCCAAGTTCTGGGGCTGAAAGGTGTGGAATGAGTTGTAGCCTGGTAGTACAGGGGTGCTTTCTGCTGCCTTGAACCAGGTCTCTGTTACAGCACAAATGTCAATGTTCTCTGTTAAGGAGTGTTTCGAGCGAGCGCATTTTGAGATTTAGACTTCTAGCATTGAGCAGCATGACCCTCATATTGCATTTGTTTGTAGCTGTTACGATGGTAATTTGGTCTTTGGAACACCACATAAAAAAGTCACTATAGGGGTGGCAAGAGCCTTGGTCAGTATCCGGAAGCCCAAGGGTGACAGATGCAGGCCATCTCTGGCAATGCATCGAGGTTTGTTAATCATGTCATCCCAGGCAGACAGATACTGGATCTCCTCAGAATGACACCAGAAACATAACCAATTTTTGAATCAATCATTTTCTGCTTGTACTGGGGTATCATTCTGGTTGTTGGTAGGAGGCTGCTCAGGGCTAGTCTTACTCACCTGGACTACATAATCCGAGAGCTCCTCCATGTCTCTTTTCATGTAGTCCAGGGAGGTACTTCTCAGGTCATTCACACCCACGTGTACAATGATAGAGTCATATTTGTACCTGTTGTTGAGGGACTTGAGTGCATGCATTATGTTGAAGATCCTAGCACCTGACAGGCAGCTGACTGTTACTTTCTCCTTATTCAGCCTAGTGATTGTAACATCAGTGTGCCTCACTATTGAGTCACCTATGAGTAGTGTGTTGGGCGTGCTGTTTTGCCTTAGGGGCTTTTTTGGTTGAGTGGCACACTGTTCAGGAAAGTTATGTGTCCCGTGATTAGTGTTGTGTTGTGTTGTGGTGGTCAAGTGCGTTTCTGCCTTGGAGGTCTCTGCTGTTTGGGTAGATTTTTATTGAGAGCCTCTGCGAAGAGGGGTGTGTGGTTTGTGTTTTTATGTGATGGCAGTGCTGGTGTGTGTTCTAGAGGGCTATGTGTTCCATGCAGTGTGGGGGTGTGGTGCAAGTGTTGACCTTCTCCTCTTGACCAGCTATCCCGGTCTTGGCTGGAGAGTGTGTGGCTTCCTATTTGGATATATAAGTGCATCTCTCGTAAGTCTGAGTGTTGAGATGTAAGAGGAGAGGGTTGTCAGTGTACATGAGGCAGTTGCTACATTGCCTCAGGATGCCAAAGTTCACCAGGGTAATAGGAGAAAGCACAGGGAACTGACCTTTAGACATGCTTGGAGGGGTGGGGATTAATAATATGTGCTGGTGCTGTTTCCTTGTAGAACATTTAGTGCTGGTAGCACTTTTGTGTGCTACAATAATTGCTACAAGAAGTCTGGTAAAGTGCTGGACTAATAAGCTAGTAAAAGTTCAGGTGAGGAGAGAACTAGCAGATCTAAGGGAAAATTTGAAGAGCAGAATTTTTGGCATCACTCAGACGCTTACAAATAGTCCTGGATATAGCAAATCTGCAACTGGACTACACTAGTTTCAGGAAAGGTGGGAAACGAGCACAAACGCAGGCTTTTAAACCAGAATGTTGAAAGAGATGGAAAAACAGCCAACTAACTACAATTTCTGGGCTGGAAACCACTCCTCTTGTGGTAGATAGGCTACCTAGTGCTTACCACTCCCACTGATAAGTTGTTACTGCCACATTGTAAGTTCCGCCATGACTGATATTGGGTTATATACCAACAACATACTGATTACCCAATCCCTTGAAACCTGTCACACTAAGGACAATCAGAATGCAGGAATGAAAAAATATGGTTGCAGGATAAATATTGATGCATGCAATATTGGAAATGCTAGAAAGCCCAAGCTGTAACATGCCATGCATGAGAATTGTCATCAGTGCAATTGCAATCCACTGAGCTATTAATGATATCAGTTCTTCTAGCCTATCCTGAAATATTCCTTTATATGCTAATGAGATTGTTCCATAATACTCTGCTCTAGATACCTGCACACCTCAAAATTACCCTCAGCTTGACTTTTAGCTACTCTGTAAGTGGCTAACCAAGTAAACAGTCTACCTAAGCATCAGAAAAACAGTTACCATACTCTTTTGTCCAAATCTCAAGTTTCCCTCTTCCTCTAAGTTAGTCATTTACTTCCAAGATGGAAGTTTTATTCAACGAGAGAAGTAATACAAATATCTGGGTCTTGGACTAGATCCTTCACTAACCTATAAGAGCCATCTAGAAATGATCGACAGTAAAGTTGTCCAGTAAATTACAGCCTCCTCCCATATTTTCAATTGCCTGAATTGCCAGGCCCATTTTGTATTTGCCAAGAACATTCTCATGCCTAGATTACAAGTTGTTCTTTTCATTACAGCCCTTAACACTTCTGGAAACATCCACACAGACCAAACTACCATTAAGCATATTTGCAGATACATTCCATCTCCACAAGCACAGAACACCACTGTTCTGTACTGGAAAGAACGGACTCCCAGTTACTGTGTCTGTGCCACATATTTACAGATACAAGAATGTTCTTGGCAAATACAAAATGGGCCCGGCAATTCAGGCAATTAAAAATATGGGAGGAGGCTGTAATTTACTGGACAACTTTACTGTCTATTATTTCTAGATGGCTCTAAGCTTCACTAACCTTAAAATTGCTCAGTGACAGCTAATGCACCACACTCAAATAGACACACATTCTGGTCCTCCCCTTTCAACCTTTGAATGACTGTGACATACCCTTTTCCCACTAAAGATAAAGGCATTTCTCATTATTTCATTCTTCCTTATCTCGTCTTGCCATCATCTTTACTTGCTGCCTCTCATTCATCCTACTTCCTTCTCTTTGCATTTCTTTCACATTTAATCTCCTTTCTACTCCTCTTCTCTCTGCATGCCCCTCTCACCTTTACTCTGTCTTCTCCGATGTTATCCTTTCCTACAGCTATTCTTACTTGCCTCATCTAATATCTCATACCTCATTATATAATGAAATGCTGCTCTCCCTGTAATGTATGTCATTTTCGTCATTATGGCTATATCTTACACGTAAAGCTCTGCTAAGAATAATTTCATTTTCCCATACATGTTTTCACATGAACTGCCTCTTGAACTAAATGTTGTTGCATATCCTTGTATCTGTAAATATGTTTTGTTCATTTTTTTATGTGATCTTATTCACCCAGCCTGTGCCTGAACATAATCTAAATGGTCCATTGAGAGCAGTACACTAAATTGTCTCAAAAATACACCTGGACATCCAAAACCATCTGTCTAAAGAAATCAGAAAGTTAGTACAATTGTTTTAGGAAAAACAAACTTCTAGATCATCTCAAACAAACATATACATGTACATGATTTGCTGACAAGGCTAAATATTTAACCCTCTAGTTTACTTCTAACCTCACGATGTGTGTTGTGCCAAATGAGGAAAAAACTGAACAATGAATAGAAGTACGATGTAAATTTTTAGAGTTGCGCATTTCTGCCAGTGATTACGGTAATAGTAGAGAATGTCATCATTTAAACCCTGTTTGGGAGGACTTCACACCGCTCAGAGCTGGTAATGATTAATGAAACATGCATTTGCTTCTAGAGAAACACATTCATGTTTTTAACATTCTGTGTAACTTTTTATGTAGTGTCTGCCATCTGTGATAATGTACTGATGATAGGCAAAGACCTCATCCTTTCATCTTACTCTCTCTGTGCTCACTCCAGTTAGCCACGAGCTTATCCTGATTGAGTGTTCCTTTGCTTTATTCTCTTTATGTGACTATTGCTGTCTATAGATGTTTCTTTGTTTTACATTTTTATGTTCATATAGTGACTAGATACCCACAATTTTAGAGCTAAGTATGAACGTTTTAAGTAGTGTTATTTGTTGTTATTATTCTTTCTTACCTTAAACAATGAATTTACAGTGTCACCAAAGCTATAACTATAATATAGTCTGCTTTAGGAATTCATTCAGCCGTTACTAATGCAATGTTTATTATTGCGCTGTTCCTTTTTAAGAGTTGCTCACCAACGTGTAGTCATCTGCTTATCATACTACATCACATGACTTATTATATTACTATAACGCCATTATATTGCTCTAAATGTATACCTTTCAGTTTGTCCACCAAGATTTGCATCATTTCTTAAAATTGTTGAAAAAGCCATGACCTAGAATCAGAAAGAGACATTCTGTGACACAAATACTCTACTGGAAATTCAGCATTTCAGTAAATAATTAGATGTCCTTTGCTCTCTTTGTTTATACTCTGGCAAGATACAAGACTTACTTCAGGAATATGGGTAAAAGGGGGTAAAAGGAGGAAATGATTAACTAGAAACTAAGACCGTTGTCATATGTGGTGCTTTGTGAAAATGAAGCATACACACACATGCACACACACACATGCATGCACACACACCACACACACGCACACACGTGCACGCACACGTGCACACACACAGACACACACAGACACACACACTGCAGAGTGGTAGAAATGGTAGCTCGGAAACAATAAAGCAGCAAGCACAGACAACTGAAAATGTGCCTGTTAAATGTTTATAATTGTTTGAAGTTTATTCTGCCCCTCATAAATTTTAAAATGTTTTAATTTTCTGTCAAAACGGTGAGGATAAAATTTATTAAATAGTTGCCAGACACAACAGCTGCAGACTCTGAAAACATGCATTTTTGCAAATCCTTGATATTTATCTGTTTATAATGACTGATGTTTCCAAGTGATTTTTGCTGATATTTTGAAAGTGTTTCTGATTTGGAGCCATTGTCCATGAATATTTTTGCTTTAAACCAAAATTCTTTATATTACAGGCTGGGAGTTATTCAGCACTACAAACTGCCCATGCATGAGTGCAGTGATTTAGTTAAGACATTGTTGCCAGAATTTAACTTTGACTTATTGTAAAATGGCAAAACATTATATTTTTAAATATAAACCTGAAATTCACATCTCTGCATCTTCTACTAGGGTAATAATTTAGCAATCATTTTGCATTCCTGATGTCTATGTTAATTGCTAATTAAGAGTTTAATCCTTCCTACCTCTGTTACTTTTATATCTGATATCTCCCTGAGGGAATACTGCAGACTTTCATCACACATTAGTTATAAGCTAGGATTCCTTAAAAATGCTACCTGACATGTGGATAAGGCTTTCTGAAGTTGCTGACCACGTTGAAGCTATGTCTGCAGTTTGGCTATAAGGCTAACTATAATTAGAAAGGTCACCTCCTTTTCTGAAGATGAACTGGGGCACCTAATTTTTAAAGGAATCTCCAGAACCTCACCAATGCAACTGACTTGGATTGAGTTGCTTTGTTAGCAGCCCTGCCACATGAAAGAATGCACCATTTCCCATTATTTTTCACATGTATTTTTTCCCCCATGCCATTTACCACATGGTTCGACCTGGTTCTTCTCCTTAGTCTCTATGATACGGTGAAGAGGAGATTGGCATATCTCGGTATACTGTATATAGGTCTTAGCCATACATGCTGTGAGGAAAGGGCAACTTTGTATTTTGTGTGCATTGTGGAGGTAAACAGAATAATTTATTGCTATCACACCCTTGCCATTGGTTATTAGGATTTTTAAGATTTTTTGCTGGATAACTGATACAATACACTAGTATTTGGAATGATTGTGATCAACGTCCTAGCCACTGGGATACTCTGGTTGGATACATTATGAATCCATTAAGGAGCTTCAGTTGCATATGCATTTGTATCCAACTACATCATTTTATATGTTCTTTTTTCATCCCTGATGTCTGCTAAACATAAGCCCTTTTTGTGATCTAATGCCCCATTCATTCCCTGCAGGGTGAGAACCATTGCTATCCTATTATTCCCTGTGGGACAAGCACTAATCGCAGAGTCCATCATACATCAAGAAATTTTACTTTAAGGTCTATTCACCCTCCCACTGGTGGCTTTTTCTGTCTTTCACAGAAGCTCTTCATAAGAAGCAGATGTGTGCTCGACACATGTCAACTTCCTGCCCATTTGTTGTGCTATAGTGCGTCATGGCTTGCTAGGTGCATGTTGCAGGTAATACATCTACATTCCTATAACTGGTGCTAATTCAGAGAACCAAAACTGCCTTCCTGCCCCAGGGATGATCAACACAGTATTGTCCTTTCCTGCCATTCCCCACTCTTGCATCAATGCCTCTAACTGATCAGAGGTCATTTGGGACAAATCAGGACTTTACCCCTCTAATCCAAGGGTCCAGGCTATCATTGAATGTGTGCTTACTCTATATAGTTATCCTTATTGTTTATGTTGTATGCTGGGGTGGCATTACGTATGGTAATGGCAAATGCATACAGTTGCATTGCATAACATAACATTAGCAGAGTAGATATGGTATGTATCATGAATAATTTGTTAGTTTGTGAACATTTTTGTATTATTATTATCATCATCATTAATATTATTATTATTTCAGATTATACTTGCTTAAGATACATTAAAAGGTCACACAATGTATATACCATTTCTGGCTGTTACATAATATACCTTATCTACTCCATGTAATATCCTATGACCAACATGGAATTGGTCAGGAATATGCCCTACTTCTCAACCTCTCTCGGCACAGACTCTGATCAAAGTCGGAAACAATGTGATGATTGGGGTGGATTTTAGATATTTGTCACAACAAATGCTTTTTCATGAAGGATATGAATTCTAAAACTAAAATGTTTGTCATTATGTACTAATTTCAGTTCTCAATGATTGGCCAGAAAATCACAAATTTTAATAGGAGCCGACCAAAATGTTGTTGTTTTTCGGCTTTTAGGGGTCGCCGCAGCGGAACTCCGGTCCGTTATTTTATTTTATTTTATTTTATTTTACATTTGTTAACCGGGCTAGTCTATCTGGATATATTTCCATTTTCAGTAGAGGCCCGGGGAGAAAAGCTCCACATGTAGACAGGACGGATAACAACAAAACAACAAATACATAATAACAGATTAACAAACAGATTTTAAAAAGTGGTAGGTATTTTACTCAAGACAAGAATAACTAATTATATTTAAAGCTATAAACCATATGTTCAACATAATTTCATCATTGGAATAAATTAGAGAAAGTCAATTTGAGAAAGCAAGAGACCAAGGAAAAGAGAGAATATTATGCAAAACAAAGTACAGAATAGAAGAGATATGTATTGCCAGAAAGAGAGAGACAAATAGCCATGAGGAGGAGAAAGAGCCAAGAAAATTTCAATCAGGTTTAGAGCAGGAACATATCCAGTGGTTATTAAGGTGGACTTTTAGTTTTTGTTTAAACAGAGCAGTAGATGCAATTGAAGTAAGTTCGGGAGGAAGTTTATTCCAGTGTTTCCCAATGGCATTTGAGAAAAGGGAATCACCAGCAATGTTATTAGATTTGGTTAAGGTAACTAGCAGTTTGCTAGAAGAGCGGAGAGAGTTCAGGTTTGAGTAGGGGCTTAAGAGGTTAGAAAGAGCAGGTGTATTAAGAGGTTGGTAAAAGGCTCTTTGGACAAACATAAGTTGGGATAGAAGCAGCATGTTTGTCAGTTCAAGCCAGTTAAGTTGTTGCAGATTCTGACAATGGTGGGTTCTAAATTGTTTTCCAGTAACAAATCTAGCTATGTTATTGTAGGAGGTAGATAGTTTAGAGAGATTGTTTTTCTTAAGATTAGTGTAGATAGGTGAGGCATAGAGAAGTGTGGAAATAAGATGTGAGTGGGCAAGATTCACTTTTGCTGGGAAGGTTAAAAAAGTTTTGATTCTATATAGAGAGCCAAGTTTCCTGTTTACAGATTTAATGGTATTATTGATATGAATGTCGAAGGAGAGATTGTTATCAATCGTGACACCTAGCAATTTGGTAGTAGAGTCAGGTGATCTAATGGTTCCATTATTTGACACAATGGAGAAGTCAAGTGTAGGGGATCTGGTAGTAGGTTTAAAGAGAAGTAGTTTGGTCTTTTTTGCGTTTAGGAGTAGACAGCGTTTTAGGAACCAAGTTTCGAGTTTAGAAAATACAGCTTGAGTGTTAGTTTGAAGTTCAGAAATAGATTTAGCAGAGCAAATAAGTGTGGAGTCATCAGCATATTGAATGCAGGTAGCCTGAGGAATGGCTAATTGTAAGTCATTTATAAAGAGGGAGAAAAGAAGTGGTCCAAGAATAGAGCCTTGGGGGACTCCAAGAGAGATTGGTAGAAGAGATGAGAGTTTGTTATCCCAGAGGACAGCTTGTTTCCTGTTAGTGAGATATGAGCTGAACCAGTGGATAGCCTCAGGTCCTAAGGAAAGAGATTCGAGAATTTTTAGTAGGAGAGAGTGGTTAATCATGTCAAAGGCTTTGGACAGGTCAATGAAGAGAGCAGAAGACAGGACATTATTGTTGCGATTATTGTTAATAATATCTGTAAAGGAGAGCAGAGCAGTAGTTGTGCTATGATAGGGCCTAAAGCCATGTTGACAGTTTGTCAGTATTTTATTTTGTAGAAGGTGATTCATTAACTGATGGTGGACACATTTTTCCATTATTTTAGCGAGAGGGGACAATAGTGCTATGGGTCTATAGTTAGAATGTTCAAAGGAGTTTCCTCCTTTATGTAATGGTATGATGTAAGAGATTTTCCATACATCAGGGATGGTTTTTTCGTTTATGGTCCTATTAATGAGAATTGATATGGGATAAGCTATTTCAGAGGCTGCTTTTTGAAGGAATTCAGAAGGAAGCTGGTCAGCTGAGGGGGTGCAAGGTTTAAGTTTGAGAATGCATCTCTGTATAAAGGTAGTGGAGATGGGTTGAAGCCTAAAGGTTGGTAGTTTGGAGGATGTATGGTCATGAATGCTGGTATTGTCCCTGGATAGATGGGAGGCCAAGGAATTAATAGTATTGATGAAGAATGAGTTGAAAGTGTTGGCAGTATCAAGGGGAGGCATTTTATCAGACCCAGAAGGGGGGGGGTGGTAGTCTGTCCAGGGTGAAGAAGTCTATTTAGGGTTGACCAGAATTTTTGAGGATTATTGTGATTCACTTGCTGAAGATTGCTATAATAGTTCTTTTTGTCAGAGAGGATTGATTTTTTGGTATTATTTCTCAGATGCCTGAAAGTCTGTTGGTCTTTGGGAGATTTGCTAGTTCGCCATTTTAACCAAGATTTGTTTCTAAGTGACATTTTTTGTCTAGTCTCTTTCGATAGCCAGGGGGCTGGCTTAGCCTTAATTCTAATAGAACGTTTTGGTGCATGATAATCAAGAATAGTTAGGAATGTGTTGTTAAAGTAATTAACAGCTTCTTGAAGAGGAAGTGTTTTTAGTGGGTTCCAGTTACAAGCCTTTAGTTCCGTTTTAAATTGGGTTGGGTTAAAGCATTTGAGGTTACGTAGGGTCCTATATAAAGGAGAGTAATTAGAGGTATTTTTTTGTCTAATAATATAGGTTAGGTTGTAGTCACTAATGTCATCAGGTAGCGTTCCAGACTGATATTTAACTTGAGGTTTATTTACCAAAATCCAATCAAGAATACTTTCTTTGTTATTAGTTTTGTTGATCCTAGTAGTGGTGTTAATTGTTTGAGTGAAGCCGTGGAGATTAATATGGGATGCTGGGTTGTTAGTGGATATTGAGGACCAGTCTAAGTTGAGGTCTCCTAGTATTATGGTTTCTTGTGGGTAGGTGGATGAGGCCCAACTGAGGATATTTTCTATGGTGGTAGAGTTATTTCCAGGGGGTAGATATATACAGATGATATAGATAGATTTTTTGAGGTTTAGTTGCAGCTTTGAGATAAGAAGTTCAGTTTTAGTAAATCCAAGGTTCTCATAGGGTACTAATGTTATTTTTAGTTCTGTTTTGAACAATAGTGCTACTCCTCCGCCTTTTTTACCATTGCGGTCGAGTCTCAAGATATTATAACCTGGTGGTATGATTTCAGTGTCTTTAGTAAAGGGTTTTAACCAGGTTTCTGTTAAACAAAGAATGTCAAAGGAGTGGTGATCAAGAAGAGAGTGGAGTAGGGTTATGTTGTTATTGATGCTTTGGATATTAAGGTGTCCTATAAGTAGAGTATTTGTGTTGGAGGTTAGTGATTCATGAGAAGTGTGTAGAGAAACAGGTGTAGCTTCAGCTGAAAAATTAGATGGACCAGGGTTGGGGTGGATGTCACCATCTACCAAGGTAGAGTGGTTGTATTGCAAGTAGGATTTGTTAGGGAAGTTTAGAAAGTACTTAGGTTTTCTAATCAAGAGGTTCTGACTTTTTATGTGAGACAATCTGTGGTATTTAGCTAAGAGGTAGCTAGAGGTAGATGTGATGTTTAATTGAGAAAAGTTTAGGCTTTTGAAATTTGAGGTTGTATGTTTAGGAGAGTAGTTGAAGTGGACATTGAGTTTAGTTTCATAGGAGGTTAAGGAATAGGGCAGAGTGAGAGAAAGGGAAGTGATGAGTAGAAGAATTAGTATTTTTAGAGTGTTGTCTTTTACAGAGATCATGGAAGTATGTTGGAGGATGTCCATTGACATGTTGAGATTATTAAGACAGGAATAGACTAGTGAACTTTGGAAGACTATAGTGTAAGGATGTATAGCTAGATGGAAGAGACAGGATAAGAATATACCTATAAGTATAGTCAGGTGATAGGAGAGGTGATAGAGGAAGGTAAAGTTGAGAGGAAGTTGTGGATGATGTAGGAGTCAGTGATAGGTGAAGTTATAGAGGGGGTGTGGTGTAAGGGGTATAAAGCTAAGGACACGTGGGGTGGGTGGGATAAGGGGGTAGGGAGGGAGGGCGGGCAGAAACAGTTAGAGAGGAGAGCAGAAAACAATCAGCTAAGCAGGAGAGTAACACCACGAGTTACCTATACTACTTAGTTTAAGAAGCAAGAAAGGGAAAGTTGTTTAAGGAGCCTGAGAGGGATTCAGGCAGTAAACAAGTAAATATATATAACAGGTGCAGGTAAAAGTGGGAAAGAGGTAAAGTTTAGGTGACAAAAAGACAAGAAAGGGAGCAGTGATAATACACGGAGACAGCAGGTGCAAGGTATAGGGAAGTAAAATGTACAGTTTGCAGAGGGGCACAGGGAGGAAAAAGCAGAAAATAGGCAGGTATTAAAATGTAAGACCCAGTTGTCAGTGAACTGAAGGTAGGAGAAACAGAGAAAAGGAGTGCAGCAGCCAGAAAGAGGTAATTGAGAGATAGAGAGGAAACAGAAGAGGCAAGACAAGCAGGATACTACAGTTGTGGGAAGACTAGCAGGGGCAGGAGTAGTTAACAACAAATGCTAGGGGATATGGCGACTAAATAGTATGCAGGTGAGTAAGGGATGGGGGTAGCTTTAGTTTGTACTGCGTGTGCCCACAAGAGGACATAGACACCAAGTAAATTATACAAAAATGGACATACAGCCAATGCAGGTGAGAAAAGGAGATTAACAGCTTTTACTCAAGAGGAGTTAGGGGTGCTTCCTGGGTGCCAGTACAGATAGCCAGCTTCGTAGCTTCAGGTAAACCGGGAGAGATAAGCCAGCAGGGAAGGGACAGCCCGATGAGGAGCACTAGGCTTTAATGCTGGAAAACAAAAAAAAATAATAATTGAGAGAGCAGCTGTGGTTAGAAGAATAGGATGTAAGGAGAGGTATAGGTAACAGGTTAAAAAAACAATATTTGCAATTCCAGTATCAGTTATTCAGGCAATATTCAAAGGTAGCAGCAGTAGGTATAATACATTTATACATAGAACTATGTATGAGATACATTCAGCAGTAGGTCGTTCCCTTAATAGTGTACAATAGTAGGGTACTAAAACAGTTGTTGGAGGAAGGATTCATACACTTTGCAAGTAAAAGGTATTTACTACATACAGGTCTAGTACCAAACAGTGGAAGAGGAGATAACACTCAACCAACCAACTACACTAACTGCTACAAGAGTAGCATTTGTTTGTTACTATATTATTAAAAAAAAAAGGAAACCTCTCGACGAGGTTAATCCCTGCCCCTTAGTAAACCTTGTGCTATCAGACTATATTAGGTTCTAACTACAAGAGCAGCGTACCAAAGAAAACCTCTCAAAGAGGTTAGTCACAAGCCCTTAGAGAACCTTGTGCTTTCCACACAAACTCTCCCTTATAAAGTATATAAGAGCTGCAATACTGGGTTAATTAGAAAGGAAAACCTCTCAACGAGGTAAGCTTCTACCCTTAGAAGTAAAAGGGCTTTTAGTAAAGCATAAGCTTTAAACTAGCAACCGTATCCAATGTCCAAGTTTGAACAGGCTACGCTAAAGCAGCATATACAAAGCATTTAAATGAAGGCCTTTAGGCAGCTTAAACTGTAGTTAAATTAAGGAAAAAAGTACCACTGTGCATTAAAAATAGTGCTCTAGGGGTTCGATCACTTAGCGACCCAATAAAGTGGCTAAAAACATTGGCAGACTACAATAAAACATTTCTGGCGAACATTCAGCTTGAAATATCTAAGCGACTAAGTTTAGCAGCCTAAGCAGGCAACAGTACACATTTCTGGTGGACATTCAGCTTTAAATATCTAAGCGACTAGGTTTAGCAGCCTAAACAGGCAACAGTACACAGAAATCTTCAGCCCACACAACACAAAATGGTAAGACCACCTAAGCGACTACATCCAGCAGCAAAAACCAGTGGTAAGTACAAAAACACCAAATGCAGAGGAGTTACTGTGCAAACATACTTGCAACCATAGACCAGCAGCATTACCAAGATACAGGTGGTAAAAACATCAGCGGCTGCAAGTTTTAGGCGTTAGTTTACAATTTAACCAAGGAAATAAAAAAGCACAATTGGTGATAAAAAACAAGTAGTACTTACAGGCAGCACGCCACGCGGACAAGCCAGGGAGACCTACGATGAGCTAGAAGAGGTTCAAAGATGGCGCCTCAGAGAGGAAACCACTACAAGTAGAGTTTGAGAAGGGGGGGGGAGACAGGAGGGAAAGCCAATAAGCGTGGAGGGCTTGGAGTGGGGGCGGGAGGCAAGAGCCAGCAGGAAACAGTTAGAGAGGAGAGCAGAAAACAATCAGCTAAGCAGGAGAGTAACACCACGAGTTACCTATACTACTTAGTTTAAGAAGCAAGAAAGGGAAAGTTGTTTAAGGAGCCTGAGAGGGATTCAGGCAGTAAACAAGTAAATATATATAACAGGTGCAGGTAAAAGTGGGAAAGAGGTAAAGTTTAGGTGACAAAAAGACAAGAAAGGGAGCAGTGATAATACACGGAGACAGCAGGTGCAAGGTATAGGGAAGTAAAATGTACAGTTTGCAGAGGGGCACAGGGAGGAAAAAGCAGAAAATAGGCAGGTATTAAAATGTAAGACCCAGTTGTCAGTGAACTGAAGGTAGGAGAAACAGAGAAAAGGAGTGCAGCAGCCAGAAAGAGGTAATTGAGAGATAGAGAGGAAACAGAAGAGGCAAGACAAGCAGGATACTACAGTTGTGGGAAGACTAGCAGGGGCAGGAGTAGTTAACAACAAATGCTAGGGGATATGGCGACTAAATAGTATGCAGGTGAGTAAGGGATGGGGGTAGCTTTAGTTTGTACTGCGTGTGTGCCGCCCACAAGAGGACATAGACACCAAGTAAATTATACAAAAATGGACATACAGCCAATGCAGGTGAGAAAAGGAGATTAACAGCTTTTACTCAAGAGGAGGTAGGGGTGCTCCCTGGGTGCCAGTACAGATAGCCAGCCAGAGCTTCAGGTAAACCGGGAGAGATAAGCCAGCAGGGAAGGGACAGCCCGATGAGGAGCACTAGGCTTTAATGAGCCAATGCAGGTGAGAAAAGGAGATTAACAGCTTTTACTCAAGAGGAGTTAGGGGTGCTTCCTGGGTGCCAGTACAGATAGCCAGCTTCGTAGCTTCAGGTAAACCGGGAGAGATAAGCCAGCAGGGAAGGGACAGCCCGATGAGGAGCACTAGGCTTTAATGAGCCAATGCAGGTGAGAAAAGGAGATTAACAGCTTTTACTCAAGAGGAGTTAGGGGTGCTTCCTGGGTGCCAGTTCAGATAGCCAGCTTCATAGCTTCAGGTAAACCGGGAGAGATAAGCCAGCAGGGAAGGGACAGCCCGATGAGGAGCACTAGGCTTTAATGAGCCAATGCAGGTGAGAAAAGGAGATTAACAGCTTTTACTCAAGAGGAGTTAGGGGTGCTTCCTGGGTGCCAGTACAGATAGCCAGCTTCGTAGCTTCAGATAAACCGGGAGAGATAAGCCAGCAGGGAAGGGACAGCCCGATGAGGAGCACTAGGCTTTAATGAGCCAATGCAGGTGAGAAAAGGAGATTAACAGCTTTTACTCAAGAGGAGTTAGGGGTGCTTCCTAGGTGCCAGTACAGATAGCCAGCTTCGTAGCTTCAGGTAAACCGGGAGAGATAAGCCAGCAGGGAAGGGACAGCCCGATGAGGAGCACTAGGCTTTAATGAGGCAGCACGCCACGCGGACAAGCTAGGGACACCTACGATGAGCTAGAAGAGATTCAAAGATGGCGCCTCAGAGAGGAAACCACTACAAGTGGCGTTAATGATTGGCAGTAGATTTTCATGAACGCCGACAAAAATCCGGATATGGTATGAAATTCTAGACATTTGAGATGTATTGGTATAGCTGTTGACATATTGTTTGCAGTGTTTTGTGGCATCACTATTGTTTTGAGAATGGTGGTCTCGTCTTCATTGTGAATTAAGAATATCAGGTTTTCTAATGAGTCTTACCTTCTAATGAGTCTATAGACTTTCCAAATATGCAAGTTCTAGAATGATTTTTATTTTATTAAGCTATAAGATCACAGTTATGAGAAACATTTTTGCAGCCTTGTGGGCTGTTATGCAACTGTGAAGTTTAAATATATATAAGTAAAGTGGAGTGGGAGCAAAACTTCCTCTTGGGGGTGCAGCAGATGCCCTTCTGCAAAAATAAAAAAATAATTTTTTTTTTATCTTTGTCATCAGTTTCTGCTTTAGAAGCTATGCTGTCAATGAGTTTGATTATTTTAGTTTGCTGTTGGTGGCTTATGTTTTTTTTTTTTTGAGATTATGGGGAACATGAGTTCTGGTCAGATAGCTGTGTTACATGAAAACAGATACATGCATGGTTTTTGTTATAACTGATACATCCCATTCTCTGTGGCTTAACTCATTATTTTTATATTTACTATTGATCATTGCATATAGATTTTTTTCAATACTGTCTGTATATGTAATGTATGTATAGGTCCTGTAATGGATAGTTTATCATCTTTACTTAGACTACTATGCTGGATAGTCACTAACTGCTTAATTTGTAGTGATCAAACAGTAGTCTTTGCTATGCACATAATATGGACAGCAATGCACATAATATGGACAGTTATAAGGGCGGTGAACCTGTGCACTCTGAAAAAAGAGTTTCTTTTGATAATAGTTTTGCTTTTGTGACACTACAGTCACTGAAACAGGAGGAAGATTAAGCCAGCCTATTTTTCTTGTGTCAACAAGATGAATTCTTCTATTAAGAGACTTCTGTATAAGACTACTAACCCTTTGTTACAATCAAATACTGCTGCAACCCAGGAGGTAATTGCTGACCAGAACCTAGGTGAATTTAATAGTTTGATAACTATATTAGAGAAAAAAGTAAATACTTATAAGCAACTTCAATGGCAGCGATTGAGTTTTTCAGCCTGCTTGGAGTTGGGTGTAATACCACGTGGACTACGCATTCTAAAAATGCCCTCTTATGGTAATACTTACCAAGAGCTATTAGTACAATGGCAGCAGCTAAATCTTGAACTGAGTGCTAATTACATGAAATTAATGAACAGTTTTTTTGAGAGTATTGAAAAGGGTTTAGTAGATGAAATTGAAAAAATTGGAAAATGAAGTATCGAGTAAATTAACATCTGAATATTACAGTGAGCAGTACCAAGCGTTTTTAGATCGTGCGCAATCACTTGACAATAGACTTGAAGTGAAAAAGAGACATAAACTACAAAGTGATCTGGCAGATTTCAAAAACGGCCACATTTTCTCTTGGCTGAGAACTGAGTTTAAACGAAATAATGTCAGCAATGTTCAAGCTGTAGTTAACAATAAAAAAAATGAAGATGCTGTCTCTAAGAGTTTAGATCAGCTTGACGAGTTTGAATTACCGCGAATACCTGTAGAAACTTCAACCAATCAGAGTGCACGTAGATTGAGTTCCGTATGTGTTCCTTGCAGTCAGCAAGGGCAGGGGTCGTCTGTGAAAAACGCTACTGAAATGGAGCAAGTAATTGGAAGTGGTGCATCTGCGCCTGTGGATGAACATTTGCAAGTCAGGTCTAAAATGGACATAAAGGAGAAAAGTAAGCAAATGGAGATATCCTCTTTTTTACCTTTTCGTCTCAAACAACCAGAGAAGGTAATAGTACAACATTTACTGGAGAAGCGTCCGCTGCAGAAACAAGTTCAACAAGTAACACCAGGATTGAAAAGGAAAAACAGCAGCCTGCTACCATCCAGCAAGACTGTACGTCGTTAAAAGGGACAATATGTTTAATAGAAGGTACTGTTAATTTATCTGATCAACAGCTAACAAATGACCATTTTGAACTGCTAAGAAATGGTCTAAATTTTATTCCGTTTGCAAGAGATGATATTGTGAAAGCGATAACTGATGTTAAGCTGTTTGCTAGAAGCTTAACATTGAGGTTGATTTTTAAACAAAATGTTGATAATAGTTATGGTTGTAAAAAATTAAGCACATTTATGCCACAGCTTTGTCCAGTGATACTAGCGTTTCAGAATATAGTTGAGAACAAACTTAGATGTTTATATGCGAAACGATATAAAGAAGTTAAATATAATCTGTCTTACAAAGAATATAAATCCCTTAAATGTTTGAAAGGTAATAATAACATAATTATCAAACAAGCGGACAAAGGTGGGGCGACAGTGATAATGAATCTAACAGATTATATGAATAAATTTAAGAACTTTCTGGAAGACCCCGTAACATTCAAGCAGATAACGTTTCTAGAGATAAAGGGTTATATCTCAGAAGTAAATATGGTCATTTATGATATGCAGTTAAACCAAGAAATATCAATAGATATGTTTAATTACTTTACAGTACCCTGTCCCAAGATACCACAAATATATGGACTTCTCGAGATACATAAATCCTTAGAAGACCCACCCTTGAGGCCCATAGTCTCAGGCAAAGGATGGATAACAGAACTGATATCCAAGTATTTGCAGCTAAAATTATCTAAATATTTGACAAAATGCACTAGTATTGTAAAAGATACTGTACATTTTTTGGAAAAGCTTTCTAAATGGTACTAGCAAGAAAGTAACAGTGATTATTTGCTCGTAACACTGGATATAAATTCATTATTTACGGTTATTCCTATAGATTATGGTGTGGAAGCGATAAGAAGGTTTCTCTGCACAGAAACTGATTTACAATCTAGAGAAATAGAGAATATCTGTATGCTTCTAGAAGTGGTTTTGACAAAAAATGTGTTTATCTTTGATAATATTCCGTACTGGCAAATTACTGGTGTAGCCATGGGTACACCAGTAGCAAATACATTTGCGAATTTAGTGCTTTATTAGTGGGAAAAGGAATACATATTAAGTGATTGCAATACACTTAGTAGTAATGTAAAGTCATACTGCAGATTTGTAGATGATTGTTTTTTTGTCTGGGATGGCACTGCCATAGATTTGACAAATTATGTCGCATACTTAAACACAACTACAAATTTTCTGAAGTTTAAAATGTTTTTTTCACCAGTGGACATAGTGTTTTTGGATGTGATTGTATATAAGAAACAGGATAAAATAGAAACCATGATTTATAGGAAGGAAGTGCATGCAAATAGGTATTTGAAAAGAAACAGCATGCATGCTCCGCATATGTTTAAAGGCATCCTCAAATCACAACTAAGAGCTAGTAAACTGAATACTGAAGAAAATAACTTTATAAATCAAGCTAACTTGATGAAGGATGAATTCATTGAAAATGGATATCCTATGCATAGTATTAATACCATATTTAAGGATGTAGTCTCAGGTAGGAAAGACAGATATAAACCCATTTTTGGTAGAAGTACATCAGTAGTAGCACAGAACACATATGAGAATAATAATAGTAATATAGTAAGGTATGTAACCACATTTAATGGTAATACAAACGAAGTATGCAATATTATACAGAAAAATTGAATAATTCTATTAGCAATGCCAGAAATAAAAGATTTGTTAGGTGTAAAACGAAAGTTTGCCTTTAGGAACGAGGAGACATTAAAACAAATTTTATGTTACAAAGACTTTAAGAATAAAGAAGTAACATCCTATTGCAGAAAAGGTACTTGTAAATGCTTTAATTGCACTTGCTGCATAGATATTTTTGATGAGAATGAAGGTTTTCAACATCCAGTAACAAAAGAAAAATTTGTTTTTAATTGTTCAGTGAATTGTAATACAACAAAATTAGTATATTTAGCAACATGTACAATATGTATGGCATTTTACATAGGCAAAACAATGAGGAGATTAAAGGATCGTATTATTGAGCACAAGTCAGAAATAAAAAGGAAGGTACCAAATAATGGTTTATTTAAGCACATTATGGATTTTAGTGCGCATACTTTTAAATTCAGAGGGGTAAATGTATTAACTACTAACCCACGGGGAGGTGATATAAATAATGAACTTGAGTTGAGAGAATATGAATGGATTGTTAGGCTGCAAGCAGATTCACCACCAGGCTTAAATAGTACTGTTAGCTTAAAGCCAATACTGGTAAAAAGACAGAGAGAAAATATCTGAAGGAAGTTTATAACTCATTTGATGTTCTTTGTGAACTTATTTATATATTATACATGCTTTATAATTCATGTTTTTAAGGTATTTGATGTTTAGATTTTAAATGTGAATAGGAATTGTGTGTTATTGCTTTAATTGTTAGGTTTGATTAAGTAATTGGTAGGTTGGCTGAATCATGTGACTTTAATTCAACCTCTATTTAAAACAAAGAATATTCATTGTTTTATATGCTGATGAAGGGTGGATAACCCGAAAGCTTCTTATTAAATATGAGCGTTTTAGTGATCCGTGTGTTGTTCTGAACATGAGTTCTGGTCAGATAGCTGTGTTACATGAAAACAGATACATGCATGCTTTTTGTTATAACTGATACATCCCATTCTCTGTGGCTTAACTCATTATTTTTATATTTACTATTGATCATTGCATATAGATTTTTTTCAATACTGTCTGTATATGTAATGTATGTATAGGTCCTGTAATGGATAGTTTATCATCTTTACTTAGACTACTATGCTGGATAGTCACTAACTGCTTAATTTGTAGTGGTCAAACAGTAGTCTTTGCTATGCACATAATATGGACAGCAATGCACATAATATGGACAGTTATAAGGGCGGTGAACCTGTGCACTCTGAAAAAGAATACTATAAATCACAGATGTGCTACAGAGTATATAACTTATCCAAGAAGCCCTGGGCAGTCTGTATTTACTGTTACATACATGATACCTGGATGTTGTGTTGTGCTTACAGTATAGCTCATAGCTTGCTCTTTTGCACAGACTGGGCTGGACAGTCTAAGAAAGTATCTGTTGTGTTATATACAGTAGGTATCGATGCATAGCTGCAGTTGCGAAGGCACATTTCAAAGACTGTCTCACAACTATTGCTGAACTAGACATAAACCACCTGCAGTGCAGTCAGAGATGTAAGTGGCTGTACAAAAGATGTGGTGACTCTTGACATCTATACTGCCTACTAATGTATTACCTCTTCTATGCTGATTTAATGCTCATCCATATGTTCTTCATACCCATGTGTCTTCTTTTCAAACACCTGATATTTCAGCAATGATGGGTGGAGATTTGAAGCATTTAGCCATAATGCATGCACTGCTCAGTGCTCCAGTTTCTGTAGAGATTCTATTCCTATAATTACAACTGATAGCAGAGACAGACTCCTATTGGTCCTTATTGGCCTTTCTATTACAGCTAACATTCTATAATGACATCATGCCTGAGGTGCTGTTCATGGCCTGGTATATATATATATATATATATATATATATATATATATATATATATATATATATATATATATATTTGTCAATGTTTGCTGACCTCCACAAATCCAGAGAAAAGACAAGGAATGTGAGATGTGTATGAATGGTGAACGTGAGCGGTACTTAGACAGGATGGTTGAATCTTAGGTTTCCCATCCCATAGTGAAACTAAATATGGATGGCCTTAGGTATGATACTTCACTTTTGTCATAACTTGTGACATGTTTGTATAGTGTGTTGTGTCATCATTTCCACATTCACGTCTAGCACATCAATTATATTGCTTGTTGAACCACTTTTTTCTCCTATTGATTACCTTTATACCCTTGTTAGGTCCCAGAGCAATGAAACGATACCACAATGAATAAATGTTGTCACATCTTCCATCTCATTTTGACCTGATGCACTTCCTCTTAGTTTGTTAATGCCTTCTTTTCATTTCATTGTTTTTAGCTTTTGGTGTGTGTGTGTGTATATGTGTGTGTGTCTGTGTATTTCTGTCTGCACATGTGTGTTTCTGTATTTCTGACTGTTGTCTTACATATAACAAACCTTTATTTATTTATTTGATATTTGTTTACTGGGATATACAAGTGGGCCAAAAAGTGCCCATTTTCAGCAGAGGCCCAGGGAGTAATGCTCCACAATTAAAATCTATCAAAAATCAGTTACAGATATTTTAAATCACAAAGTGTCATATAACACTACAAAACATAGCAGTGAAATAATGTTGTAATGAGAAAAACATAGAACATATGTTACACAGTAGATTGCAATGAAAAACAAAAACATGAGTTGGAGAAATTATCTGAGGAAAAAAATCATTAGTGATATTATTTGTTACATAAATTAGTATGTGATAAATGAGGCCTGAATCAATTCTATTAAGATATTTAAAAGATGTATTAGGGATTACATGATTAGAGACAGTGTGGGGAAATTGAGTGATGTCTTAGTATGAGAGAGGGTGTTCATATTAGGGTTATAGAAGGAAGTAAGGATGATGAGAAAAGGAGATTATAAGAAGAGTGCAGGGTAGTATGTCTTTAGGTAACTTAGGTGAGTAGGGATGAAAGAGGAAGAGGAAAGGTTTGCAGACAGAAAGTGGATATGGTAAGGTAGTGGAAAAAACAAAAGAAAGGAGAGGAGTAGGAGGTTGGTGAGGTTTGTGATGTATGACTTAGATTGAAGGGGTTGAGTGAAGTACAGTGAGCAAGTTCAGCCAGGATTAGTGTAGGAGCAGGCTCATTTGATTTTGTAAAGTAGTCTTCTAGGGACCATTTAAAGGTGGCTATGTTAGAAATAGTACTGGTGGTTAGAGGTAGGGAGACTACCAACCACATGTTACTCAGCCTTCCAGACATGGCCATGGTACACATGTGATGCCACTCACAAGGCATACCAGATCTGGTGATATACCAAGAATTACCTGTGTAGCCCCACTTTGTGTTGAACTGTTTTATGTGTTAGTCTGCACATGTTCCTTTGTCTATATCTGACAGTGTCTGTTTCTACCGGAGGACAAATAAAGCAAAAACTTCCAAAATGGAGATAAAAATTTATCAGCATTAAAGAACTTGGTGATGTCTTGGCTTGTTTCATCCTTCATGGATAGGAGTATATAGCAGACCATGCATTACTTTTAAAACATCACCAATTGTTTAGGTCGATTACCTTTTGCAAAATTAATGATCTCACTGATCATTATTATGAATATTATGATCTAAAGTGGGTCTATATTACCATGTCGACAGGGCTGTTCATTGAATGCCCTTACATTGGCACATGTACACTGAAATACCTAAATGTCGAACGGCCACAAAAGCAATTTTTTCCCCAGGGAAAATAATCTCTTGGCCACTGTCGGGAATTTGCCATTTCCTACACTGTAGTGTCATCTCCGAGTTGGTATATTTAAATAAGGGGGGTGTGGGAGGTGTGGGGGGGTGAAGTCCCCACTTCATTGTGTATGTCGGTTTGTTTTGTTTTTTGTTGGCCCAGTGATTTTTTTCCCCTGGGAAAAAAATCGCTTTTGTGGCCGTTCACCATTTAGGTATTTTGGTGTACATGTGTCGACGTAAGGGCTTTCGATGAACAGCCCTGTCAACATGGCAATATAGACCCATCTAAAGTTCTTTTTTTGGAAATATTAATTTAATTTGTAGAGTTAAAACATGGGCACTTAATCTGAAGATTGTTTATTTAAATCTGCATTCTCACATTTGGCTGTGACCATACTGCTTCATGGCAGATTCCATACATTTTCTGACTTTCATATGTTCTCATGTCTTTATATAGAACTTATTAACATATGGTTCATCATATTTACTCCTAGCTTTGCATTTGTATGTGCTGTTGTGTGGAATGCCCTACACCATATCTAGACACAAGAACATGTGCTTTCAATCCAGTGGCTAGCTGTTGTCTTGCATTCTCTACATGTTGTATGTTCTGGTTTCTTCTCTGTAGTCTCTTGGCAGCATCCCACAGTTTTCAGTCTACTTGTTCCTTACTAGTTATGGTTGCACGTCCTTATATTCCGTTCTATTCAGCTTGCCATTTGCAGCCTACTTCCCTGTATGTGTTACCTCTTCGCATATCTGGCCAGCTGCTTCTTGCAAGCATCCTGTCTTCTGACATTGTTTAGCTTTGTGCTGTATGCTACGTTATCCTCTACCATAGATTTTATTTTCTGTCTTACACTGGAAAACATAAGTTTCTGAAGTGAATGTTTGTTGCCTATGAATAAATTAAAAAGATTAACTTTAAGATGTAATGACATTTTTCATAAATAGTTTTCAGTGGATGCTTATATTTTTTGAAAGACTTATGAGCATATAAGGGTACTGCTTTGACAATATGGATTTTAGATTGGATAAATAATGAGCCAAAATATTCTTATATAATACAATGAAATACATTTATTTGTGGTATTGCATTTAGGCAACAAGATCTCTACTTTATCCCAATTAAACTACATTTTTACTTTTGTTAGTATGCTACAGCAAATCTCCAACTGTAAATGTGCATGTTATCTACTGTACTATATTGTATTAAATACTTATGTCACTACCTTATTCAGTGATTCATACTTTGTAAAATTTCTCAGGCGTTTTCTGTAAAATTAACAGTGTCTAATGTGTTTCACCTAGAAGCCAAAACAAAACAAAACAAGCATACAAGTAAGCAAATACATACACACATACAGTACATGCACAAAGCTCTGCTTGTTATAGCTTACTTGTAGCTCATAGCTGTCATCAGCAGCTAACACACTGGCATATTATTCCTGTTAAAAAGGTATTCAGCTCGTCCCTATCTGAGCTTAAGAGATATTTTGAAATATCCTTTAGCAAAACTTTGCTAAATTCCTGACATACCCTTTCAGCACTTTGCAAAGGGGTTTTCTCGGAATGCAGCATTACATTAAGCGAGGTCAGTGAAAGTCATGACAACATTGCAGCTTCAAAGGTGAATTGCATACCTTTTTTTCTGGAAAATTGGAAATTTGCCAGTCTAGAACTTTATAAAGTGTGCACTTTATGAAATTGGTAAATGTTACTGATTTATTTGAAAACTGAATCCTTGCCAAGATTTGACATCTCTCTTGATTAACCTTGCTGGCAATAATGTGTAAATCTACCATAATTGCCAGTGGCTGGCAACATATCCGTGCAACATAGTATGACTTCTGCTTTAATTTTTGTCACTTATCTAAGTGCTATACATAAGGCTTAGGCTAAATATTCTGCTTAGCCATACTACTTTGCTTTTACCTACAACATATTGTAAAGTGGATTGCTCCCCAACCCCCATTTATTATATTCGGATCTAAAAGCTATTTATATCATTTCTTCTTAAGTGCAGAAATATACCCTTCAGCATAGTTATATGTTACTCTAAGCTTCATCTAGGAGACTGTGTCTCTCGGTTGAAATCTGTTGTTGGCAATATAGCTTAGTGAGTAATGTCATTTGCTAAAAAATGCTTGCATCTTACTGACCTGAATTTGTTTTCATGCCTAGCATTTACATGCTCAGCAACTTTCAATAAGAGTTTTAACAAGACAGAGAATCTTTGACAAAATTTTAAAACAGGCGTTTATGTTATTGATGCCATGGAGAACAGCAGAAAAACAAAAAACTTTGAATCACCAATGTGCAGATAGAAATATTATTGGAAGTGATTCCCTATGAAGAGCAGTGACTGAGTTTCATATTAGAAAAGTGTACTCATTGAGCTAAAGCCATATTCACTTTACACATGACTAAGGTAGAGGAGATTTTTCCATACCTATGTAGCAGGTAAATTTTAAGGAAAAATTGCATACAAAGTATACCCTTAAGGTTTTATATTCTGTCTGTTTTTTGTCTTTAAATTTAAGTACATTATGTGGTTGACACACAAATTTCTGGGGTAAGCACACACACTCACGCGTGCACACACACACACACACACACACACACACACACACACACACACACACACACACACACACACACACACATCACTACCCTACTGAATACACATATCACCATATTTGACATGGTGAGTGTATATAAGTGTTTACTCATTACAACCTCCCCTCAGATAGATCCATTTTTATTTGGTGTGTGTGAGTTGCAAATGCTATGAACATGCACTCTGGTGAAACACAAGCTCTTCTCAAGTGACATGATTTGTTAATATCTCTCCATATGTTTTAGCTATCCCAGGGTTTGTATGAAACATACATGACTGTCAGCTGACTCCAGTTTTGTAATTATGGTACAATTATTATATAATTTGGGACAGCGTACATAGAGGGTTAATATAAAACCCAAGAAAGGTATTTACAGCTCTTACAAACCAAGAGCCATTTTAAACGTAACCATGGCAATATTGCAATGCTAGGGGTAGCTGAGGAAATGCAGTCTTATTACAAAGCAGGAGAGAGGGCAGCTGAAAGGTATGCACAGACTTTGCAAAACATGAGGCAGATAAAGAGAAAAGATATAGAACCACTTTCCCAGTTCCAAGACCAAGATCAAAGACAGAGATACACAGACATACACAAATAGATAGACATGCACATATACAGACACACAGAGAAGCAAATACACACATGTGGGTACGTGTGTGATGTATATTGTATCCCAAAACCACCTGGGCAGACAGGCAGGTAAGCTGTGCACCCATGTTAGACTCATTTCTGTTTGCACACTATCCCACATGCTGTCCTACTCTAGGATGCATAATAGCTATGCTGTCTTTGTCTACTGCTTTAGTCAATGTGAGATCCTACTGTGTGTGCTAGCCCTCTGTGCACTGCTGGTGTATGATTATAGGTTCATAGGTGTTCATAGGTATGTACTAGGCTAATGGCCCTGGAGCCTATATAAGCCTAGCCCAAGAAGATTCCCTGGCATCATGCCACCCAAAGTTAGTTCCCAGTGCCCCTGTCAAGCAAGGCCACTGAAGTGATCCCCAGGGTGAACTTCCTATTGCCCATCCACTCATCAAGATTTCTCTTAAAGAGGGCCAGTGAAGTGCTCTGCTTGATGTGAATGAGAAGTTTGTTCCAGAGTATGGGAAGTCTCTGGGTTAGAAACCTGTCCCTCCAGCATGTTCTGTTTATTGTGGTAATGAGGTTTAGGTCCCTGGAGCATATGGCATGGAGGGACTCTGATTTCTTTGTGTAGCATATCTAGCAGCTCTGGGTCAGACATGGCTTTGTAGGTCAAGCAGAGATTGCCTCTAAGTAGGCGATGGTAAACAGAGTATAGCTGGAGTTGTTTGAGTCTGTCCATATAATGCATGTGTCTAAGGCCTAAGATCCTCTTAGTGAGGTATTTTTGTGGCCTTTCCAGTTGTTGTAGGTGTCTAGTGAGGTACATACCAAATGGGGCATTATATTCTATAATAGGTCTAATGAGGGATGACAAGAGAGGGATTATGACCTCTTTCTTCCTGGATGAGAAATCTTTTGTAAGGAGATGTGCCACATAGAAAGACTTTCTGAGTACAGTGGCAATGTAGTTATCAAAAGAGAGGTTGCTGTCAACCTGTGTCCCCAGGTCTTTTATCATACCTTCGGTGTTTAGTGGACTACCGCCTATGTGGTTGTTCATGGGCACAGAGTTTTTCTCAAAAGGGAATGACAATGCACTTTTTGGCATTGAGCTTAAGGCCATGGTTCTGGGCACCAGTCATTGGTGTTAGTGAGGCCTTTTTGCAGAATGCCTACATCAGTTGGAGAATCAATAATGGCTCCCAGTTTGCAATCATCTGTGAACTTTGTCAGCCAGAGGCCCTTTGTGTTGGCTTGAACTTCAGAGAAGTAGATGCCAAACAGGAGAGGACCCAGGACTGATCCCTGTGGGACACCACTTGTAACTGATCAGTAGTCAGATTTGGAGTTCGTTACTTTCACAGTGTGGGTTCTATCAGTGAGCCAGTTGGCAAAGCCATCTTATGACATAGGGGTTTATGTCTAGTTTAATGAGTCTATCTATGATTCCTGAGTGAGGGATGGTGTCAAAGGCCTTGGCAAGATCTAGGTAGGCTGTGTGAACTACTTTGCCCTCATTCACAGCTCTGATGACAGACTCAAAGAACTCTATCAGGTTGAGCAGGCATGATCTACCTTTCACAAACCCAAACTGCGTGGGTCCAGAGTTGGGAGATTCCCTATGTCCTTATTTATAAAGTCCATGATGATGCGTCCATAGCCTTGCATATCAAACTCGGCAGACTAATGGGGCTTTAGTTCCTAAGGTCTGTAGTCGCTCCCCCTTTGTGGAGTGGGATGACCATAACAGTGTGCCATTCGGTAGGAACAAAGCCTGAAATGAGGCTGTGATTGAACAGGGTACTCATGTGGTGCCAGTTCACCTTGTAATTTATGTAGAACACAGCCAGGGATATTATCAGGTCCCATGGAAGATGTATTCTTGGCTTTGGACAATGTGTTTTTTACCTGTGTAGCTGTGATAATAGGAACTTGGCATTCCTCAGGTATTGTGATAGGCCCTTCAGGGGGGTGAAAAGGGGGTAAAGTTCCCACAGAACCTGTTGGCCAATATGTTGGCAATATCAGTTGGTTCCATATATGTATTGCCATTGCACTGTAAGTCAGAGCAGATCTGAGTATTGCCATGTAGATTCTTGACGTAACTATAGAATGCTTTGTGGTTGTCTTTCGAATCTGCAGCAATTTTGTTTTCATAGGTAGCTTTAGAGGATTTGATGACAGATCTCAGTTTTTTGCTGAGGCTAACAAGGGATTTTTTTCCAGTCTTGGGAATTCACTCTTTCCTGCAACAGTTTTTTCTTCTGTTGTAGTTTGTTTATGGTGGGGGACCACCAGATTGGCTTCCTTTTTTGGAGAAGAGCACCTTGGTTCTGTTTAGTATGGCCCATCCCATGCACTTTTGTATGTGCTCATACAGTGCATTGGTGTATGATTCAGCAGTCATGCACCTATTTTCCATTTGCATAGGGTGTCGTGAAGTTAGCCACCTCTGTTTTTAGAAGCCCAAAATTGGCTTTGAATGCATATTGATTGTTTCAGTATACCATCAAATTTACACAGTGATGCATGACTCTCCCTCTATCAAACTCACTATTCATTTCAAATTTGCATATCCAACATGACTAAAACTGATTCACTATCCACCCTGAGTCTGCAGCATAGGGTGCTCTGCATCTGTAAATCCTGTTGTCTAATGCTAAGATTTGACACAAAGTTTAATAAATCTGTCAGTTACTACAGCCAAACTATCTTATGGGATGGGGATAGATATACATGCCTTGGCAGTTACTGTTATTTGGGAATAACATTCATAAGTCAGCATAACTGATGAGTATAGTATGCACTTCAGGTTGAGAGATTTCTGAGAAAAGAATATCTTCAACAAGATTACAAAATTTGAGTCCAAATTTTATGGCACGCTCTGTATGCCCAGATGAAATAAACCCATTTTTTTCTGCATTTCCACATCATCATCACTTTGTAAACACTAATGTGACTATGTATCTATGTTTATAGTCCAAAAAGCTACATGAATCTGAAAAAATCAATAATAAATGATGCAATAAAGTATACTCGAGGAAAATATTTGAAAAAAAGGTTAATGCAATAAATTAAAAAAATCCATGCAAAGAAAATGTAGAATCTGTACATAGAGTAACACTTTGAAAAAAATTGTAAATGAATGATAGTAGTTTTATTTTGCTGAATCTATGCTGCTATTTATAGTATGTGCAATATGTACAACTTATCCATTTTAAAACTGTTATAATGACGATTATGGATGCAGGAGCAGATTATGTAGTGGTGTGCCTATTCTTTCTGGTGTGGAGATTGTGGGATTCTCTGCTGTTTATGTGACCTCTGGTGGATACCAAGGTCATCGCAGGTAAGCGCTTGTCTCAGACAAGTATTGATAAGCATCCAGTGTAGGGCATGTGAAACTGTGTGCCATGTGTTCCTGACATCATTGGATGTCATTCTGTCAGGTATGGTAACTGATTAGTTGTTCTTCTGGATGATGACTCCCAGTTCATCTCTGCCGATCATGAAGGAAGGCCTCACTATTTTATCTTAAAGACTAGGTGATAGATTTCGCTATCTGATAGATTTGAGACACCACCTGCCAAACAATGCCATGTTCAAGAGAACTGTTGAGGAGCAAATATGGTTTGGAGTGTGTCGAGAGTGGGGTTTGGAAGTGAGCCAGAAGGTTCTAACAGTCAGGTGGAAAAATGGAGCAGAAACATATAATTACTGTGCTAGGCAAAAAACAAGAAGCAGCAAGCAATAGGTGGAATATTGTTGAAGTTATGATGGCAATATAGGCAAAAAGTCGTAAAGATTATAAAGATTATAATAGGAGGTTTCAGAATAGGTGCATAAGATCAGAGTGATTGTTAATGAAAGTGTAGCACATAAGTTACTAGTTTTTACAGGAGCTTTCTTAGTAGCTCAACAGGTTACATACCTGCTTTTGGTTCTGAAAGACCAGAAATCTGTGGGCTTCATTACCACTCTGGTTGATTAGATTGCTGACATTGCAGTACAGCATCATGTTCCTAGGTTCAAAGGAGATTACTAGGCTAACAGCTCAAGAACCGTTACAAGCCTAGCCAGTTTTACCAAGATTTTACCCAATTTTCTCTCCTTGGGGTAAGATAAGGGTCACCAAGTGGGGAATTGACTATTTTTAGAGACTACCTCTGTCTATAAGGGACACGGGCACCATCCCAAGAGTGAAATTGCAATTTTCCATCTTTTGGACTAGATTGCACCTGAAGATGATCAGGGAAGGGCTCTGCTTCACATGAATAGGAAGCCTATTCCAGAGGAAGGGCAATGTCTGAGAATCATATCTGTCTCTCCAGCATGATCTCTTCATGTCAAAGATTAGGCTTAGATCTTTGGAGTGGGTAAAGTTTGTGCAGTTAGTTTTGTGAATATGCAGCATTTCCATCAAGGCTGGGTCAGAGACTGCCTTGATGGTCAGGCACAGTCCACCCCTCAGTAATCAGTAGGAAACTGAATACAGTGGTAGAGCATTTAATTGGTCTGCATATCACATGTTGATTTTACCAAGTATTTTTTAGTGAGAAACTTCTGAGAATGCTCCAGCTATTTTAGCTGTCTGGCAAGGTACATGACAAAGACTGCATTCTACTAGGTTATTGGTCTGATAAGGGCTGAGTACAGTGGTACTATGCAATCCTTAGATCTGGATGTCATGCCCACACTTATAAGCTGAGACACATAGAAGGATTTCCTCACCACCATACACACCATGGTGGTTAAAATTCAGATTGCTGTCTATCTGACTATCTAGATCTCTCAACCTTGGGTCCACTCTTAGGGGGAACTATCAATTTTGTAATATGCAGGGGTATTTGATTTCCCAAAGGGTATCATTATATACTTCTTTGCATTTAGTTTGAGGCCATGGCTCTGACATTAATCATTAGTCTGTGTCAGACCTTTCTTAAGGGTGTCAACATCGTTTGGGGAGTCACTGATTGCTCCCAACTTGCAATCATCAGCAAACTTGGTCAGCCAAAGCCCATCTAGATTTGCCTTGACATTTCAGATTTGAGAACTATATCTCAAACAGGAGGGGGCCCAGCCCTGACACATGTGGTGCTCCACTGATGACTGTCCTCTTACTGGATATGGATTCTTTCACTTTAACAATATGCGGTGAAGTATAGGTTTATGCCCAGTTTTGTGGGTTTATCTATAATACCAAAGTGGGGCATTGAGCCAAATGCCTTAGCCAGGTCAAAGTGGTTATATGCACTGTATTACCATCATCCATTGCCTTAGTGACCTTCTCAAAGAAGTCCAACAGTCTGGGCAGGCAGGACCTCCCATTGATGAAACTGAACTGGGTTGGTTCTAAAGTCTGTAGATTTTATATGTCATCATTAATCAGGTCCCTGATTATCCTTTCCATAGCCTTGCATATGAGGCTGGTCAGACTTATGGGTCAGTAGTTTCGTGGGTCAGTTGATGGTCTCCCTTGTGCAGAGGGATGACTGCTGTTGTCCTCCACTCTGCTTATTTCTGGAGATCATGGTTAAATAGAGATCCAAGTGGGTCTGCTAGGTCAAGTTTCAAGCTATTTAATAGTCACCCTGGAATTCCATCAGGGTCCATTGATATTGTGTCTGTAGCTTTAGAGAAAGCAGTGATGACCTGGTCTTTTCTGATAACAGGCAAAAGAATGGTAAGGGCTGTTTCATGAGGAATGACTGGAGGTGATGCGGGTGGTGAAATTTCAGATGTATTTATTGGCTAGCAGGTTTGCTGTTTCCTATGGTATAAGTGGTACCATCTATATCCAATGCGGCACATTGTTGATTGTTCCCGTTAAGATTTCAGGTATAACTAAAAAATGCTTTGTGGTTATTCTTTGCTTGGGAGGCTATCTTCATCTTGTATTTACCATTTGAAGACTTGACTAGCTCCCTAATTTGCCTGTTGAGAATAATGAGGGATTTTTTTTCCACTGCTGTGCACCATTCCACTTCTAGACAAGAATTTCTTCCTTCTGTTGTATAGTGTATTTACGACAGGGGACCACCAAGGTGGCTTATTTTTCTGGCTAGACCTGGGTTTAGTTCCATCAGGTACTAGTGTTTCTGTGCAGTTGTTTAAGTGGTTGTCCAGGGCATTTGTATATACTTCTGCACAGGCCGACATGTTTTCGGGGTTAGGGGAGCTTTTAAATTAAGAACCTAATAAAAGGGTATATCCACTACAAAACTAATAACTAAAAAAAATTAAAAATCAGGCAGCATGAAAGACACATATTTAGATATATTTAATAAACAAGTTCATAAAACGTAGCCAACAAACAGGATTAAGTGCTTTCGTCTCTCTGTGGAGACTTATTCAGAATAACAAAATTACAGTTTTCCCCTCCATTTATATATTCTCCCAGTTTATTAATAACTTAATAAAATAAATTGATTGTTGAGCCAATTAAAGAAATTATTTAAAGAAAAATACACCCTATTTTTGTTTCCCTAAATGACTAAGTTTAACATCTCTGAAAATGTTTAAAAAATCTATCAAATACTTAAAATCTTAAAATTACTTTAAATATAAATGTTAAAAATGAACTAACTCAGAATTCTTACATAAAAATACAAAGGAAAAATGTTTATAAATAGTAAATAAAAAAATCCAGTGTAGCTTGAATACAAATAACATATAATTAATACATAAAACCTGTACAAGCAAACTAATAAATCTAAAATCTATGATTAATATGAAAATCTATTATTTTACTAAAAGGGACTTAAATACTACAAAACATTGTTTATATATATCTATATATATATATATATATATATATATATATATATGGGATCTGTACAGATCACCGAATGGCAACATAACCTAAACAGATTCGGCCGGGCATACCTGTGTGAAAGTGCTTTTCACCGAAGAGCACTTTTGCGTAAGTTATGTCTGTTGCGGAGATCGCACTACAGTGGGGATAAGGAAAAATTCCCTTTTCCCCACTGTAGTACGACCTCGTTGTGAGAATATTTAAGTGGGGGGTGTGGGGGGTGCAGGGGAGCTTGGCCCCCCTGCAAAAACCTAAAAGTAATGTTTTATTTTTTTTTTAAACACACTTTAATGAAAGTGATTTTTCAGTGAAAGCGCTTTCGTTAAAGTGTGTTTGGTGATTGTGGATTCAGACTATTGAACTTTCATTCAATAGTCCTAGATCTATCTATATATATATACACACACACACACACATGTAAATATATGCTCATATTGCATTAACTGAGCTCTAAGCTTCAGTTCGAGTTGCAGAGCAATACTATCATTTAGACCAGGGGGGCAAACCACATTTAAACTTAGCTGGCAAATTACTTCTTTATACTCCAGATAATTTCCCCAGTTTCCTGTCCTGGGGTCTCTCTCAACTATTTATAAAATTCAAAAAATATATTTATTTCCATTACTACAGGTTTCTGAATGTCTAGTCAAGGCATTATTAACATTCTTTTTACTAATTTCATAATTTTGCTCAGAAATTCACCTTCTCAATGCCCTTTCATCTTGCCTACATAAAATCTATCACACCCAGAGCATTTATCCAAATAGATGATACCTGTTGTGCCACAATTACCATTCTTAAAAATAACCTTAGACTTATTATTGTTATTTAAAATCAAACTTTCCCCTTCAAAAATCCAGGAACATTGTTTACAAGCTCCATACTTTTTTGTGCCCACCATGGGCTTTCCATCCTTTCAAGAACTATTTCCTTTCAGTAATTTCTTAAAATTAAACAAAGTCTTGTGAATAAACATCAGTTAATTGCCTATTGCTTTATCTAATTCATTACTACTCTTCAAGAATTTCCAATTATTTGTAATAATGCTGTTAATGTTACACAACAAATCATTGTAAGCCACTACCCAGGCTTTACCAAAGTGTATGTCGCACTCCAAAAGTTATTTTGGTTCATTCCTAATCATATTCTTTTGTTCCCCATGAGTTTGTTACCTCAACAATAATTTCCTGTAACATTGTTTCAGGACATCCCTTCTCAATTAGCATCTTTTTAATCAGATCCAATTCTTCTTCCAAATCACTAAAGCTTGAGGTCATCCTTATGACTCTAAAACATTGTCCCTTAATGAGATTGTTCTTCAATGTGAAAGGATGTAAATTAGTAAAATGAAAATAGGAATGACTAAAGGTTGGTTTCCTAAAAACATTTATTTGAAACCAACCCCTTTGCTCATCTTGAACTTCCAAATAATTAATAAACTTCTTACTAAAAGTAAAAGTAAATTTTTAAAAGAATAGATTTATGCAAAAATTCAATAAACTCTTTAAACTTCTTAATGTTATCACTGTTTTGCGATCACCATACACTGAGGTTAGGAAATTAACTTTTTTCAACTGTAGTGCGATCTTGGACTTGGTATATTTAATTTACAGGAGGTGTGGGGAGCAGACCCTCCCACAAGGGGGTTCATGTGGGCTTATCCCCCTGCAAAAATGTAGTAGAAAGTGTGTTTGTTAGGTGTTATAGGTGGAGGGGATCTTATTTACATATGCAATATAGTTTTCAATGATATGAAACTAAGTTTCTATGTTCTGAAGTTTCATTGTTTTGGGTTTTCAGTGTTTTGAATTTTCGATGTTATGGTCTCAATGTTATGAATTTCAATATTATGAGATTTCAGTGTTTTGAAGCAGACCCCATAATTCCAGTACTCATTCTCACCATACTCTGTTCCATTAGTATACACATTCTTGTTATTGTTACCATTATTGTAATCCAAAAGTGGGAGATTCATTGTTAAACTGGGGATGTTTTATTATTTTTATATTGTTTGCTATCCCAATAAAAGTTTTTTGGAGACCATATTAATAAAATAATCAATGTTCATTTTAATCACATATTTTGGATTTATTAGTTTGCTTTTATAGGTGTTATTTATTAATTATAATTTATTTGCATTCAATCTACACTAGATTTTTATTATTTATAAACATTTTTTTCCTTCATAATTTTATCTAAGAATTCTGAGCCAGTTCATGCTTAACATTTACATATTTAACATAATTTTAAGATTTTTAATGGATTTTTTTAAAGTTTTCAATGATGTTAAACTTCCTTTGTCATTTGGGGAAGAAAGAGTAAAACAGGGTATTTCTTTAAATAATTTCTGTAATTAGTTAAATGATCAGTCTATGTTATTAATTAACTTGGAGTCTATATAAAGGAAAGGGAAATTGTAATATTGTAATTCTGAAGAAGTCTCCTGAGTGAGGCAACAGCTCTTAATCCTGCTTTTTTGTTACATTTTACAAACTTGCCTATGAAATATATCTAAATACTTGCCTCTTCTGCTGCCCGGTCACTTATCTACTCATTTTAAAGTTTTTTTTTTGAGCTTTCAAATAATTACCTATGCTATCACTTAATAGAAGGTAATTTGCCTTGGAAAAATTCTTTATGGTTTTAGGGTTTGATGGGGGTACCATTACATTAGTTTCAAAGGATACCAAATTTTTGATCCAATCCTACCAATGAGGACATTACACTGAGGGAGGAATGTTGTATGCCAGAGTATACTGTCCTTCAGATGAGATGTTAAACTGAGGTCCCATCTGCTTGAGTCGGTAGTATCTCAGGTGGGTGTAAAAGATTCCATGGCACTTATTGAAAATATTATGGGTATTTTATTTAAAAATATATACAGAATTTTACAAGAAATGTATATGGATATTTACAATATATACATTGTTTACAAAACCTTTTTCACAATTTTGCTAATAAACCATAAAAGAAAAATACTTTTAGGTATGAGATCACCATTCGATTTTCCATAGCCAAAATCTTATTTTCTTTAACACCATTGCCAAATCCCATTTTTCATTAAACAATACTTCCGCAACTCTTTGATTCCAAGTTAACCAGATTATGCAAAATTTTTTTATCCATTTTTGTTAAATACTTTTCACCTTTTGCTTTATAATAACCATATCTGAACATATCCCTATTTACTTCACCTACATTTTCAATTCCTTCTAAACATTTAATAGCAAATAGTTTTTCCAGATAATTTTACTTCATTTACATCCTAGAATAACATGTCCACTGGTCTCAAATTCTTTACAATAAAGACAAATTCTGTTGTTTTTATTCTCATATGGTATATTTGCCTTCACTGGAAGCTTTTGATTACTAAGTCTCCATAGAAAATCTTGACATGCAACCACTTCTTTGCATCTTAACATTCTAAACTGTATTGCTGCAATTTTAATTCTTGATAATTTTCTCCATGAGAATAAACAAAAATATTTATTCATAACATTATTGTACCATTTGTTCTATCATTTTCTATTTCAAGTTTTATTTTCCATAAAAAATCTTCTCTTGTTAATTATTTATTTCATAATTGGTCCATACCCTCTTTCTTGTTTTATTATTCCACATATGTATGACTATTCCTCTTTATACTTAGATTTCAATAGTTATGCTAGTAATAAATCATAATTATGCCTTAAACATTGTAATATTCTAAATAAATGCAATATTGCAACATAAACTATAGAATTGATTAATCCTAAATCCTCTTCTTCTCCTCTATTAACACACAACATAACTCTTGCAACTGGGTTTAATCTACAACCCTAAATAAACAAAAATAATGTTATAATCTTCCTTCTCAAACAAAACAGAATTACTAAAAACATTTGGTAAATATGAGATTATTGCTAAAAGTACAGAAGTAAAAAAAATAAAATTTCTTTTTGAAAGACCTAAATGTTTTCAAAAACCTACACATATCATTCATCTTTTTCATTTTTTTTCTCTCTCCATAACTATAATGTAGTTTCCTGTCTTCCAAAACTAATTCCAAGTACTTTTATGTTTGATAAGTTAAACTTAACACCTCCAGACATGCAATACACTCAAAGCCTAACTCTTGACTTTTCTCTTTATTTATTCTTAAACCTATTACATTTAAATGATCTTGCTTTTTGCAGTAATTATGATTATCATCTGCGTAAGAAAATAAAACTGGTCATCTTTGCCATTTCTCTTTTTATAAATGTAGATATGACATCACTAAAGAACACATTATGCTACTTAAAACGCATCCTTGTCTTATACTCTTTCAAAGTACTATTTCCTTGCTAAACTAACCATTAACCAAAGCCCTTAATATATTAAATTTATAAGCTGTCATAATACCCTTATAATCTTGTTCCTTATATAATATGACTTGAGTATTTTCCATGACACATCACATGACACATCATATTCAGTAGAATCAAAAGCTTTACTTACATCACCTACCATATTTCTGAATAGATTATCTTAAATAAAAAATAGTTGACTAATTCCCAAATAACTAAAAGTAACTCCTGCACGCTTTTCCTTTTATACCATATATATTCTGATTTAAAACCTTATATTTTGCTTTCCATTCTTTTCTGTAATATATTCATAAATATCTTATAGTCTGTATGATTCAAAACTATTGGTCTCCAATTCCGAATTTCCTCTTTACAACCCTTTTATCATATACATTTTATTACTCCACTGCACAACTCTTTATATCAAAATCCCTCTTTTTAAACATTCATTTGACCTTAAAATATCCTTTTTGTGATCTTATCAGATTTTTATACATTATGCATTCTATACCATCTGGGCCAGCTGTTGACTCTAAATTAAGTATCTAATTCTTCCATTATAACATTTTTCTCCATATCCTTACTACCTTGTTCTAAAAAAAGAAACTATTTTCCATTCATTATGGTTTGTATGTTTTGTCCTTTAAATAATTATTTGATATCATTTTTTTACTATTCCTATAATCTTCTCCTGTATATTTTGTATTATGCCATTTATATCCTTCATTTGCCTCATTGAACTATTATTTTCCTTAATAATCTTCTTTTTTTCATGCAAAAATATCTCTGCTTATACAATAAATAGTTCATTTAGCTTTATTCAAATTATAAGCTCCCTGTTCTTTAATAAAAAAGCATCACCATTCCCATCCAAACTATCAACTGTTTTGTTACTTAATGTTCTATACTTATTTTTTCTTCCCTTCTTTTTTCTTGTTTACATTGTATATAACACTTCTTATACTTTTGTTTAACATACAACCACCATTCTGACCAATTCTTATAGAAAATTCTCATCTCTACATAATCTGTCCACTATTTTAAAAATGTACACTTTCCTATCTTTTCCCATTTCACTTCATTTATTCTTTTTATTCCTTTACCTATTTTTAAATGCTTGTCATTCCCTTTTAACTGAATCAAAATAGCCCTGTGGTCACAAAAACCTGTTGCCAAAATACTTTCCTCTAATATTAATAATGCTGAAGAAAATAAAAAGTAATAGTTTTCATTTTATGTTCTCCTGTACTGTATGTCCATGTGCTTTTACTCTAAATTCTCAATTGCCCACATTTAATAATGTCTAGTACTTTTTTAACATTATAATCTTTCTTCCTCTGAGATCTTAAGTTACAGTTGAAATCACCTATGTTAATTATCTGCATGTTTATGGCAACATATTGAATTAAAATTTTAAACATATCTTCTCTCTTTCATTTTGCTACATAAGTGTAAATTGAGATCATTTTCAAAACCTGGTTATTCCATTGTATATCAATGATGGAATTTCTACCCAGTATAACCAAAATAATATCTAAAATTTTTATCAAATCCTTATACAAAATAACTATCACTGAACAGGTTTCCTTTCCTACATTCCAAATCACATTATTTCTCCACCATATTTCAGTTTGATATCTTTCTTCTTTTGTTAAAAATCTAGAATCCACTAGAATAATGATATCACTATTCTGTTTACACCACTCAATAATGCTTAATCTTAACCTTTTAAACTATTAGCATTTACTGCTAAAATTGTACAAGTAGCAATATCTTATTTGTTTATCCCTAACCTATCTTTGTTCTTTACTATGACATTCTATATTTTTCTTTCCTGTACTCTTTTACTAATATAGCTTCTCTTTTTATTTAACTACATTCCATTTTATATCTTCCATATCACTAACATTTGAACCTTCATCTAATACTGTTTTTTTTTTTGTTATCAACTACTTGTTCTTCTTGTTCACTTTCTAGAAGATCTGTCTGTATTAAATCTATCTGTGTGCCCATAACTTCAGATTCAACTTCTAAATGTTTACTGACTTGTCTATGGTCAGTCTGTATACCTATATTCTCGAACTCTATCTCTTCACATTCCATACCCAAATGTCCTGTCTTTTTACATTTATAACATTTTAACTCACACATCTTCATATTCTGTTTCTCCATATATATAGCATTTTCTCTTTTCACAATTTTTAATCAAATGATATTTTTTTTACCTCTAAGAAAACAATTTTTGGTTGACCTAAATATCTCACCATACATCTGCCCCTTCCACATTTACAGTACTAGGAATGTGCACAATCTTTTTCATTTTCTACATACAATGTCACAAAACCGTCCCATGCCTCAGTCCATAAACTTATTTTATCATATACTTTTGAAATTTCTAATACATCTTTACATGTTTTCATTAAATATCCTTTTAAAGTATCTTTCCCTACTTCATTTCTAAATTGTATATGAATCCTGTTTTCTTGTTTCTCTAAAAAAGTTTTTACTACATACTGATTCCAAGGGAAACAGTCCTTTTTATGATATTCTCCTATAAACTTCTCCATCAACTGTCCAGATAATGTCACAAAAAGTTTCATTTATATGTATAAAAGCTCTTACTTCATTAGCTTTAGTTCCAAGAGGTAAAATTATTTTATTCCATACCTTGTATCTGTCAAGTTTTGTATCCTCTTTGTTTATATTTTTACTTTGTACAACTTGTTTTTCTTAGTTGTAAAAATCTTTCCTCTCTTCTTTTTCTTTATGCGCTTTTGTCTTCACCATCTCTGCATACAACTTCTTTACTGTAGATTCCACTTGCTGAACATCCTCTTGCTGTATTCTGTTCATAATATCACCCCAGGAAATATCTTTGCCACATTCTGGATCACTCATCTGCCAAGTCAATAAGCAAAACATCCCACAATCCTCCTGATTGGAGGGTTGTAACAACACAAGCTTGTGCTGCATCCTCTTGCACAAAGAGGTTTTGTTGAAAAAAAGTCCTTGGAATCCATCACTGGTTTAATCTTCTTATCTCCTTCCATCTCTGCATGACATTCCTTTGAAGGTTCAACTACCTTCACTTCACCTCCAGTTTCTAAACTCTTCTTTAAAGGCTTGCCTATCTTTAACTCATCACTACAAATCTCATTCATAATCATATCCCTCATCATCTCCTCTTTGACTTCTAAGCTGAATGATTCACTTCTTTCTTTAATCTATCTTTTCTTCATTTTGAAATGGCTCCATATCTTTTCCCAGTTTCTCTAAACCACTTTCATACTCAGACCGGAAACGAGAATTGTTACAACAAATAACATCTCTATATGATACAAGTAGGGGAAGTTCGCCAATGCCTTGGCCAAATTTTCCCTAGAAGTATAAATCCCACTTTGAGTCTTCCCTGAAAACAGGTTACTAGCCTACTAGGACTAACCTGGTTAACACATGATAAATCAATAAGATTGTACAGAGATTTAGTGAACAAATAGAATACGAATATTAGATGGAATAGACTCAAAGAAATAAAGAAGACAGAGAATTACAATGAATGGAAGAGTGAGCTTTTTGAATTACTTAAGGCAAGGTGTATGCATGTGTGTGTATGCATGTGTGTGTGTGTGTGTGTGTGTGTGTGTGTGTGTGTGTGTGTGTGTGTGTGTGTGTGTGTGTGTGAGGAACAATTAACTCAGCTGAGGCTGAATCTGTCAAGGACAGAAATACCAAAACTTAAAAAGATACTCTCACAATGCTAGTACACTGTAATAGCAAAAATGACAGCACATCATTGTTGCACATGTAAAGATACATGCATTACATGTTTTGCAGGAAGCAACTCCTATCTGCACTCCCCCCTACTTTATTATTCCTATTTGAAGTTTGCATAACTTCAGGTATTAAAGGAGCATCTAATTCCAAATATGTGAGTATTGCTGTCATCTCCAAGGTCATATGACTATGAATTGAGAACAATAAAGTTACATGTATGCAAGAACACAGATCTCCAACAATTAGGTGTGAGAGTTGGCTGCCTCCCTGAATGATGATATTATACACTGATTGCCCTTATGTGGCTTTGCTAAAACATTACCTGTTGACCATTGTAAATACTTATGCTTTTAACCTGCATACCTGGTTAGCAATCAGCTTTACTGTTGCAGTATTTGGGGTTGGATATAATACATGAGTGAAATCCTCTTCAGTGATACAATATTACTCCAAACCAAGTAGCACATAGGTAGGTAGGTACTAGGCTATTGGCCCTGGGGCCTATACAAGCCCAGCCAAAAAAGTACCCTGGCTTTTGCCACCCAAGAAAATTATTTTCCTGTGCCACTGTTGAGCAGAGCCACAGAGGTGATCCCTGGGGTGAATTTCCTATTTCTCATCCAATCATCAAGATTTTTCTCGAGTGCTAATGAGGAGCTTTGTTTGATAGAGATAGGTAGTTTATTCCAGAGTATGGGAAGTCTCTGGGACAGGAATCTATCCCTCCGGCATGTTCTGTTTATTGTGGTGACAAGGTTTAGGTCCCTAGAGCGTGTAGCTCGGAGGGATTGGGATTTCTTTAAGTGGAGCATGTCCAACAGCTCTGGGTTTGACATAGCTTTGTATGTAAGGCAGAGATCACCTCTGAGTAGGCGATATGCGACGGAGTAAAGCTGGAGTTTTTAGAGACGGTCTGCATAGGGCATCTGTTTGAGGCTGGTAATCCTCTTTGTGAGGTATTTCTGTGGCCTTTTCAGTTGTTGTAGATGTCTTGTGAAGTGCATACCAAAAGGGGCGTTGTACTCTATAATGGGTCTAATGAGTGATGAGTAGAGGGGAACAATGACCTCCTTTATTCTGGATGAGAAACCTTTTGTGATGAAGTGTGCCACGTAGAAGGATTTCCTGACTACTGTGGCGATGTGATTATCAAAGGAGAGACTGCTGTCCACCTGTGTCCCAAGGTCTTTTATCACACTTTCAGTGTTAAGTATACTACCACCTATGTTGTAGTTCATGGGTACAGAGTTTTTACCAAAGGGGATGACAATGCACTTTTTGGCATTGAGCTTGAGGCCATGGCTTTGACACCAGGCATCTGTCTCAGTGAGGCCCTTTTGTAGGATGTCCACATCATTAGGAATTTTGATTATGGCTCCTAGTTTGCAGTCATCAACGAACTTCATTAGCCCAAAGACCTTCTATGTTAGTCTGCACTTCGGAGAAGTAGATACCAAACAGGAGAGGACCCAGGACTGACCCTGTGGTACGCCACTTTTCACTGGTCTGAAGATGGATTTGGAGTCTGCTACTTTCACTGTGTGGATTCTGTCAGTGAGCCAGCTGGCAACCCATCTTGTGACATAGGGATTTATACCTACCCACATCAGATTACATCAGTAAACTGTATGGACTGGTGAGGTTAATACAGAATTGTGTGTGTGTGTGCATAGAATTCCTGATTTTGTGACCAATTTATAAAATTCATTTTTTCTCATATTTTGGTAGATTAAACCTTTGATCAGCTTACAGATATCACATACAGAGCTGTAGGGGGAAGCCATTGTGGCAGAAATTAATACTTTTTATAAAGTATGGTTCTACTTTGCATATTAGCATACATTGATGAATTTCAGCTATGTTATCCATTAAGGGGTATGTCTCAGCAATGCCAGTAAGGTGACTCGGCACTCAGAAGGGGACAAACTCAACTGAAATTCCCAATTTCATGGATATTGTTGAAAAAATGTTTGGAAACAATAGATTATAAAGTGCCTCCTGTACCTGCAGATACAATGACAGGACAAGAACCATAATGTACCAATGCAGCTACTATCTTGACTGCCCTCATGTCTCCAGTGGGCAAAGCCAACACATTGAATCTGACAGTAAGACGTTTTTCAGTCTTCACAAATGTAGCCATTGCTTTCTTCACGTTTTAGCAATCTACAGTTCAACCCTACTGGCAGCATGTATAGATGTTCAAAATCAGAGGAACTGAATTAATTTTAATGACTTTACCCAACTGCAAAACAAACTTCTCATGCAATTTACTTAGATTTTCAAACATCACAGCCCTTTGTTTGAATAACAGTGATAATTTGTTTCATAACACACCCATATTTTAAATATGACAAGGCATCTGTGTCTAACTTTTTCTTGGAGCAGAAGAATTTATTTAATTACACTCTGTTGACCAGGTTGGTTGTATCAGGCCAGTGGTCTCTTTCAGAGGATACACAAGGTGTTAGTCTTACTGACTATAATAAATTTGGCCAGGATACAGGGGATCTTAACTTTATATTTCAATAAGTGCAATGGAGCCTTTTACCACCATTTGAGCTACTACCATCTCTGATAGATGGGGCCTCAGTTTAATAACTCATCAGAAGGATGCTAAACTGTAGTGTCAGTATTGAAAAGTGAATCCAGCTACCTGGTTGAGGAATAAATCACACTACCTTCTTTCAGCACCAAAAGCAAGTCTGCTACCTTTTGAGCTAATGAGACTGTATCCTTTTATTTCTTCAGCAAATGTAGAACATTCCAGAAACTGCCAATCTTACTGAGGGATAAAATATACACTTTGGAAAGAGAGAGGGGCAAATCATTCAATAGTTTTTAAGTACACCTCACTAGCTCTTCCAAAAAATGAGTCCCTGATGAGTGTTATTTCTAGAGGAGCTGAAGGAGGGGCTAGTCCTGAAACTAAGATTCAATTTGACATCTTCTACATTCCTTCTCACTTAGAACTTAACTTTATTATTTCTGTTGTCCATTCATCTAGCATAGCTTTGTCCTGTGCCATTAAGAAAGCCAACCCGTCTTGCTATTACTGAGAATCAAGCTTAACTCATTACAGCCGAGTGCTCCTCCAGGCATCTTCTGCAGTTACCTCCTACTGCTCCTTTAGATGTCAAATATTGATTGTTCATATTTACATTAATAATTCCAAAACCATGTTACTTACAAGGTACCAGGATATTTTGTCTTGAAGCATATGTGATGGCAATCACAACTGTATTGATATTTGACTTCTCTCAATGAGTATTTTCTAGAACTGTAAGGTGATAATTTCATTTTTTAAAGGCTTAAGCCATGCCCACTGGGAGTTAAAGGCACAAACTCAAAAGAGCTGTACCGGAGGGAATGAGTTAACGAAATATTTTGCACCAAGTTTATGTACCTAATACTATAAATGCTGTGATATTTTGATGACTCACAGTAAGACGTTGTCCTGTTCGATTCTCAGCTAAATCGTCTTCTCTGTGGAGACATGCATTAATGGGCATACCTTTGTTGAAGGCTGTACATTAGGGCTGGCAAGTCAGTACGTAAAAATCTACTGCCAGTCGTTAGCGGACCGGAGTTCCACTGTGGCGACCCCTAACTGGGAAAAGCCAAAAGATACAACATTGTGACTTTTCAACTACCTGCCTAAGCCAGTCCTGCAACAGCTGCATTCTGAACCTCACAATTCCCTTTGTGCTAAAAGTAATCAACATTAAAGCATTGCAGAATGATCTGAAATACATTTGGGGAGAATTTCACTCTGTCTTTGTTGAGCAGAAACAATGAGATACTGCAATGTAATATAAGACCTGCAAAACGCAGAAGCACGTGTGCATTTGTAATTAACAGAGGAAGCATAACACCATTATAGTAGTTCCTTGCTAGTGTTTACAGCTTTCTTGAGTCCTGTTTGATCATGACATATTAATAGCCTATGATGTGAAGAAAACTTGAATTTTGCATGCAGTTCTAATCGTGTTACCTCAAGTTAAAAAGATACTGAAAAGGACTTACATATCTAGTAGTTTAGTACAGAGGAATGAGGCTATGAACTCCAAATGAGTTTCATCCTACAGTCATGGGTTTGATTCCATCAGGGTCCATTTGCACCTGTGAGCAGGTCACTTAAACAAAGTGCTTTAAAGCCTGAAATGAAAATGGGCTCTAACCCAGGTAGGCAAAATTATTAGTACTGTTCCCTCCACATCTCAACATTATTCTTCTTGCAGTCATTGACTCCTGATGGATAACAACATGGCAACACTTACACTGAGATCAGTACAAACAGAATGCTCCACTAATATCTTTGAAAAATAACCTACCAGTTCTGCTGTTCCATGATGCGAGTCTCTTGGAAAAAAAGCCCAATGAGAGGATATTGCACTGAAGTAACCACCAACGTTTTTTGTTTTCAGTACCTAAGACCACATAAATATATGCAACACAATGCCCACTGGTTTATATGTACCATTCTGACTTCCTATAACACCGCCTTATACTTTAAAAAGTATGCATCTAAAGACTCCATCATCCAGCATACCAAGTGTGATGACAGTACTTTTTTTAAAAAGATGGTGACTGTGTAAAAAGACTATTCTGTATAGCAGGTAGGCCTGAAGGGCAATGCCTGTGCATCAGATTATTTAACTTGTGCAATAAAAATGTGGGACTTGCACAGAGTGCCTCTTTAAGATTGTTCCACATAAGTTAGTCATTTAATGTTCCTATTCATAAAAAACTCCTATGTTCTGTTGCTTTTCAGTATCTTTAGACAATGCCAGATGACTTGTTCCACAAATTTAATGCAAGTAAATCTAAGAATTCCTCTCAGAACTCTACCCCCACAGTAGGAATGCAACTTTCACTTAGGATATGCTCAGCTCAGTTTTCATCTTCTGTAAACAAAATAAAATAAATCCACTACTCTTCATTTTAATGAGTAGGAAAAATCAGTAAAATGCACCCTTATAGTCCTAATAAAAAGTAAACCTCAGCATACCCCATCAGGCAGCAGACATTATATTGATGCATGGGTGAAAAAGAACTTATGTGTACTACTCTGATAGTATAGTAACTCCACATGAGTGGGGACATTTGTTCCATATGCCCAGGAAATAAAATATACAGATACACCTTGCTGTGATATGTACACTAGCCATTATACTCAGCTTATCATCAAACAACATCTGAGAAATGGTTAAATCAAATCCTAGCAGGCAATATACTGAAACTGCACCATTTTGTTTGAAGATTAAGGAAGATCAGTTGCCCAGCCATAAGACACAACCTAGTTGTGATGAACATAGCACAGTAATAGAATTGTCCCCATGAAAGACGCTCTTGGCAAATTTTACAAATTATCAGAACAGCTCCAAACTGCTGTGCAAACCACTGTGTACCACAAGTCATCAGTTATGCCCTTGTAAATGAGCATGGCAAAATGAAGAGGACTGAATCCTCACCAGGCTGTTGGGACCAGCTGTGGACAGGACAGATGGATGGCCATACATTTGCAAACAATTTAGCTGAGGTTTTCCATATATCTAAAACCACTCATACTTGTGTTAAACCATATAAGATCACATATGCATTCATTCAGCATACCATCAAACAGAAATGTTTACCTTGTACAATGTAGAAACAATACAAAACTCCATAAACCCATTCAATGTTTTATATGCCTTTGCAATTTTCCAAATTTTGCTTTGGTCTGCTTAGTAGCAGATAATGTGGTTAATTTCTGATGACATTTAATGATTTTAAGAAGCAGTTTGTGAACTTTGATGATGCAAACATTTTAATTGCTGATATTCTTCTAGCTTTTAAAATTATTTACATTTAAGGCAAGGTGCTACCTGAGAGTTGCGGAGGTTTTAGCATGATGGCCATTCCAAAAGATGTGCTTAAGATGATATACGGAAATGCAGAAATGTACAATCAAGTAAAACCAACATGTGGAACTAAAGCTCAGTTTTGACATCTTTCTGAGAGTCACAACATTTTTACTAGATGAAAGTATCCACAGCCTGGTATGTAATACAGCATATTATCATATGGAACTAAGAGAAATACTTCCATTCCTGGCAGCTGCAGCACTGAAATTGAATATTCTTGTTATTCGGGAGAAAACATCATCTAATGTGGGTCCCACAGTGCCTACATACCCAGCCAGACATCACCAGCGGCTCCCATTAGACCAGCTGCCTGACCAGGATGTTATTGTTAAGTAACAAGCAGATGGACAATTTGCGCTGGCTGTGTGGGGCCTGAGTGTATCATATTTTCTTAGAAGCCAATGTTTGCCTATAAACCTCACAGTTCTATATGTGTGATGTAACAGTGATGTCCATCAATGCAGTCTCTTCCATTCAGGTCAAGTTCCCAGCTCTCATGTAGATAGAGACTTTGAACTAGACAAAGTTCATATCAATACCAACCAAGGGCCACATAGCTATGGATTAGCTTTATTAGCTGGTGCACCACCAATGAGTTCTTTGGGGGGCATTGACTGCACCCTCGGTGCTTTCCAGGAATGATGTGCAGTGGCAAATCAAGTGGAAGGGATAGCATTCAAATCAGGACCAGGTCATATACTCAGCAGAGGGCAAAATCCTATAAATTATAACATGTTTTCATCGGCAGTGTACCTAACTCTTTGTGGGGAACCTTTGCACTGAAACATTCATCAGCAGGGACATTTTGGAGAAACATCAAGCAGATGAGTAGAAGGAAACGTAGACATAGTGTCATGTCATGGAATGACATGAATGTACGGTACTTCATATCTGACTATTACACAGTGGTATGAAAATCTATGGCAACTTCAAGAATGTAGATTAGCTCCCACAAGTGTGCCCTTTCCAGACAAAACACAATCTTACATTTTCAATGTAGTTTAATAATTCAGCACTGAAATTGTGACAGAGTGCTGCAATTAAGCAACTTAAATGTGAGAAAATGATTTAAGCTGAGTAAGACATGGCACAACTTTACACGTTTAAGTCAAAATATTTTTTTTCTTGTATTTAAAGTTAACATAAATCAGAGCTCCTGACAAAGTGTATGCCATGGCATTAATGGCATATGCGTTGCTATGCCAATGATGTTATATGTCATTCTAATATGCAGGCAACAGTAGTTATCATGCAGAAATTTGTCTAGTGATGCACACTGTCCTCAGTCACCTGAAGAAGAAGCATTCAGTCAAGTATGCAACCTGAGCAGGTATTTGATTGAAGGATTGTTTAAGTTAGATAGAAACAGGAAGCAAACTGGTCTATACCCAATCAGTTTTGGAAAGAAATAAAATGCATAACAGGGACATTAAATAACTCTTCCGCTACCAAAAAATGAATAACATTGAATCACTTCTTCTTTGCTAATGCTGTCTTTTTGCAGTCCACCATACGTGACAAAACCAAAACCTCTTCAACAATTATTACTCCCCCTCCAATGAAGAACAAGAACCTTCAAACCCTGATCTATACCCGCTAACTTCTTAGACAGAATTCTTTCACTTCTCTGAAGTTTCAGTAAAACTGATTGACTCACTGCTTCTCAAACTCAAAAATTCAGGATCTAAATCCAGCAATTTTCATCCCACCTTGCTAAGGCTTGCAGCTGAAAAAAATCACTAAACCCCTTTCTTTCTTTAACTTTAAATCTTTAACCTATCTCTCACCTCATGTACTATCCCACCAGCATACAAGCACTCCGTTATAATGCTTCTGCTTAAAGTCACTTTTCCTAATGGAACAATTAATGACCTAATTTCTATCCTGTGTCCTGTTATTACAATATTTGAAAAACTTTTATACAAGAAACATCTTAAGCATTTTTATCAGTTATGTTCTGTTATATGATGTTTGTTGCAATGCCTCCACTATGTGTACTGTCATGGTAATGACCACTGATACCATTTATTACAATTAGAATGAGGGAATTATTATTGCAGATCTCTTTGTTGACATGACAAGAGCTTTTGAAATAATCAACCATACCCTTCTCAACAAACTCAAGACTCAGCTTTGGAGATAACTTTGAAAACAGCAAATACTATTAACTAAGAGACTGAACCTTCCAATTCCATGGCAACTTCTTATCCTTTATTGCTTTTAAACAATGCAGTGGTCCACAAGGGGCTGTTTTAGGTCCTCTTTTCTCTCTTTGTTAATGATCTCACCCTAGAATTACCAAATTTTAAATCAAGGTCTGTACATCATATGTTGCTTCTGCAGTCCAGTACTATCCAGTCTGACCTAAAAACCAAGTTATGGAACAATTTTACTCACTTATGCACCTGGCCAACTATTAACAAAGTATTAATTAACCCTAAGATAACCAGTGTCATGATTTTTTTTACACACCTTTGTTGAATTATCACTTGTTACACAGGCACATTTATATTTATATAAAAGTAATCCAACTGTATTAATAAGTTAAAAATTAACAAACATTATGCTTCACATATATTGCTACATATCATATAACCAAAGCAATATTACATAAATTATTAAATTCCTGACCATTTTTAAGTAAAGAACACTTTTATTAAACCGTCACTTATGACATAAGCAATCATACATTTATATAAATGAAAACAAACCACACAGACACAATCCTAGTTGCAAGCATTTTACATCATAAACCATAGTGACACACTCCCAGTTGCAAACATTACACATCACTTATAATCTACCCAATCATTTTCAGTCAAACATTACATAGCTCATTTGAGTCCTGCCTTCTTTTGAACCTCATTCCTCCCCTGTATGTATTGTTACCACAATTCCCATTTTTCCTACCTAGTTTGCTCCTACCTTTTCTAAAGATCTCAATTCCAGTTGTTTTATCTCTGTTACTATATTCACTACTTCTAATATAGTTGGTTCAGATTTTGATTTCCATTTTCTAGTAATTGCTTTTTTTTTGGCAGCCACCATAATTAGAGACAGCAAGGCATTATCATGTCTAGGAAATTTCAATTCTGTATCATAGCTGAGAAAAATCCTCTCCCCTCATCACCCCAATCTGCCCACCCACCATTTCTGATGGTGCATCCTGCAGGGAATCCTTAAAGTCCACCAACTCACTGCACTTCCAGAAAATATGTTCCCAATTATCTCTATCTTCCTTCCAACATTTGCTAAAATTTCTCTGAAGTCTACATGGGGTATACAAATATCTATATAAATATTTTCAAGCAGAAATCCTAAATCTGCTAGATTTGTTGCATATTTAGGAGATATATATATCATCCCAGTGTTTCTTTGTGAATTTCTTATCCAATCTCTCTTCCCAATCCTTTCTAACCTCCTTTGATTCAATCGTATAGTTATCATGCAATATTTTATATGCTGTACTAGTTATACTTTTTTTAATGGCAGCTTCTGTTCTTGATTCTACTAAAAACTCTACCAGTGCTGGTCTTTCATTCAGGATCTCCCCCTATTTCTGTCTTGTTGCCTATACTCTGATATCAATCCTTGATAGGGAAGGTAATCTCTAACCTGCAGTCCAAATAATTTCTTGGCATCTTCCCATTCTATTACCTTTCCCTCTCTAGTTATTTTGTCCCAGTACCTTGGTTCCTTTCCCAGTTTTCTCCAATAAATTCCAGACCCCTCTTGCTTGTTGTCTATATCCCTAATTGCAGTCATCCCTATTGGCAGAATCTGCTTTCTCCATTCCCATACTGGCTTAGTTCTTACAATATTTTCTGCTACTTTATGGATACAATATCCTGTATGATTGTTATTCTCCTCAAAGGCCTGCATCCAAAATCCCAGTCTCTCCTTGTTTCTTGAGCTTCCCCCCTGTTTCAACATCTTCACTTTCCACTTTGAATTATAGTTTTCTGCTTCTGCTGTGTATAGGAGCCTTAACTGTGTAGCTCTGAAATAACTGGATAATCTCAATCTGCCCTGTTCTACTGGAAGAATCAGCTTATCCCACTTGACTCTTGCCATCTTCCCCTCCCGGATAAAGTCTTTCAGCTCTTTATTAATTGCTCTCTAACTTCTCCTCTGGTTGATAAAAATATGCCTGACTAGTGTATAAGACTAAAGGGGCTAAAAACATTTTGACTGCTTGTATCCTCACTGTTCCTTCTAGTCTCTCAACATTTTTAATGGGAACTTAAGACTCACTGAACAGAGGTACCTAAGCTTAATATTTGAACCTCCCCTTTCCTTTACCACACATACAGATTTTATAACTAATAAAGTCCTGTCCTTGCACATTTAAACCTATATTACAAGACAAGTTATCTCTTTTCACCTGCTGCTCACTACCAGAACTTGAATATGGTCTTCCTTTTCTCGGGGTTCCTATCGCATGATCAGAAATTGTAAATGGTGAACACGTATTGAGCGAACTCGATTGGTCGAAACGTCACGCCTGTAACACAGAAATCACCGTAGGGAATATTTTCCCTTTACTTCAATGCAGTGCAATCTTGGATTAGGAATATTTAAGTAGCGGGAGTGTGGGGGGCTTGCCCCCCTACCTACAGTGTTTAGGTAAGTATAGATTTTTATTTTTATTTTTTTATTATATTTTCGAAATTTCAAACATCGCTCATATGGTGTCAATCATATGGTGTTCGATGTTTGAAACTTTCAAAAATATAATATAGACCCCTTTTCTCGGTATGCATTCAGCCCACAATACACACAGAATACGAACTGCTGAGAAGAAAATTTACAGATTCGTTCTGTTAGCACCTTACAAATGCACCATTGCAAACTGTTAAAAAATCCAAGTGACTTTTAGTGCCTTGCAGAGCTACATTTCTAATAAGTGCTCTAATTTACAAGGTGCTAAGATATGTTTTTTTGAATGAAACTACCTTTACAAGACAACCCTTATGTACTCAGAAGTGCACAGGATAAAAATTTCTGTCTAGTACAGTCTCCATTTAAAACTGCCATAGGTGATAGGGCTTTCTCTAGACTTGGACCTGCTACCCGGAATGTCATGCCTACAGACATCAAAAATCTAGAAAGCATTAAAACCTTCAAGAATGCACTTAAAGAGCATCTCTTTACTGAATCTATTTGCAATTGTTACCATGACAACAGTTGGGTAACTTACCATCCTATATTATGAATAACAGAGTGCATTCGACAAAGTTTCCTTAGCCTTTTTGTATGACATCTTACATTTAAATATTTTATATACATATAGGAACTTATGTGTTATATGTGTGATTGCACTCTTTTTTGCATATCTTAGATTGCATTTTTATATATTTTTTATCAATGCATTCTGTATCTTTCAATCTTAACTTATCTGCATTCAGTGTTAAAATTATGTTCTGTGTTCTGTATTCTGCTATGTACTCATTTTGTATAGAATATTGCTGATTGAAAGATTATGTAAGTTATGCTCATGCTGGCTGAAAAGAATAACTAGACCAGTCCACTAACCCAGAGAACAAATAATAATAAATGAATAAATAAAAAAGAAAACACTTCCTGTGCTTCAGGAATGGGGGCAGGGCCCCTTGCTGACAACATCCCTGGCAGATGTTGGGGATGACTGGTGCAGTCCGCCCACTGTACATTCCTCTTCTGCTGCTTTGCTAAGTAAGTACAAGAAAACAAGGCCATTAATCAGAAGCTTTTCAACCAATCTGATTGTTACTTTGATAATTTCTTCTCCCAGCTGATTCCCACTTTTGTTGAGGAGGAAACAAACAAGTCAACTGGCGAAAAGGAGGCTGCTGATCAGGCAACAAAGCAAAGAGACCAAAACAGAAAAACATGAATTGCCTAATGAACTTTTTTTTTGTTTTGTTTTAACTTTTAACTGCTGTGGTTGCCCACCTATTCTGACATCTGACATACACATCAAACTGCAGCAATTCACAATTGTTTTCACAGCTACTAAAAGGTGTCAAAAAGGGAAAGTTTGGTCCAGTATTTTTACACAGGATTAGGGACACTAGTAAGAAGCTTTATAGTCATGCTTTCATTAAGTAAGTAAAACAGAAAGTCATTCACACTAGCCTTATACATAAAGATACAGCACACAAAAGTGAAACACTTCATAAATGTAAATCCATGGTAAATTACTAATAATACACATTTGAAAATTCCCACAGAAACTCTGCTAGGATAAAGACAGTAAGCATCACTATCAGTCAAACCAACTTAAGAAAAGTGATGGGATAGAATTGCTGCTTAGCAGTAGTGGATTGTGTGCCTTGAGCCCGGAGTGGTTTTCTAAGCAGTCCCACACTTCTTTTTTTGGTCCTTGTATAAATGCATATACACTCTGTGAGCAGTAAGGTTCCTAATTTAACTATTCAAACTGTTGCCATTATAATCTATCAATCTCTACAGCCATCTATTACAGCCACGTATCTATGTAAATCTCAAATACCCACTTGAGATAAAAAGTGGCCACAAGAAAGTGTTCCAGCTTGCTTCACAGAAATGCAAATTTGGCCTACAGAGATAGACTAATTAATGTGGAACTTGATCATGTTAGCAGGGTCAGCCATTCTCATTCACAGACAAACCCTTTCCCCAGCAAATATAACCCCATTTCTGACTGCAGTAAACATGTTTAAATAACAATAATAATGATAATAATTATACAGACAATAATGTATTTTAAGTATGTTTCACACATGCAACCACCTAGGTATTCATATTTGTTTTACACAAATGCACATTAGTTCTGCAAAACTGGACCATTTCCACTTAGTGCATAATAATAAGAAGGTAAATTACTTTCATCTAGTGACTTCTCCTACATATTTAGCTGTTTTAACCACTTTCCTGTGTATATCTCAACTTATTGTAATGAAAAAAAAATAATACTGCTCAGCATCTTGGCATGAGAATCAGTGACAAAGCCAACAAAATTGGAGGCAAAGGCCTAAAATTAGGGACTGATTTCAAATATTGCTGTTAGAATGTTAGTAAAATAATAAGATTTTGTAGCATGTATATTCTGAAGGATATGAAGTCTGAAATTCAAATGTCTGTCATTGTTTAGTGATTGTAGTCCTCAACAATTTTCCAGAAAAAAAAAAACAAAAGATTTATGAAAAACAGACCAAAATAATGAGACAAAATCAGGGATAGTTGAGGGATATTTCGTTTCAGCTTTATTTCACACAGACACAAGTTTTCCAATATAGTTCTGACAAATGTACACTAGTCCTGTGAAACCAGATGGTTAATTGAGCAAACCACTAGAAGATTAGTTGTTTTCATCCACAAACAGCCCCCCAATAGTTATTGCCACTTTGTTGCGTACACCTCAGCTGAGTGCAATAAGATGTAATACCTCTCAACTTCTTAGCACAAAACTCGGGTAACAGCAAAAAAAATAAAGAGAGAGAGAGAGGGAGATAGACCATGGCTCAAAAACAGGAATAAATTTCAGATGTTTTTCTTGTGTACTTCAAAAGTTGCTAAAGTAACAGTTTTGCATTGGCGTGTATTCCTTCTATGATATGAAGTCTGTAAACTCTAATGCCTGACAATATTAATGACTGCAATCTTCAATAATGTATTGGAATCCAACACATTTTGAAGAAAAGGCCAAAAGTATGAGGTAATGACTGGGATATTCTGTGAAATCAGGAACTGTTTTAACTTTGCTTCATACAAACACTAGCCTAAGAATAAATATTCCAATTTATTTCATTCAAATGCACACTAGCCTATAATTCCAGACTTTAACCTGAGGCAACAACAAGAAGGTAATTTGCTTTTATTATCAACAGCCAGTTGTCCCCCCAATCCTTATTTAGCAATTGCAGCCCTCAGTGTTTGCCAAAAGGCTAGACATTTTATAAGGCACTAATCAAAAATATGCAAGAAAGTCAGGGACATTCTGCAAAATCATGGACAGTTTCAAATTTTTTCATACTAACAGTAGCAAGAGAGTAAATACTCCAACTTATTTCACACAAATGTACACTAGTCCTTAAGGTATTGTTTAAACTGAACAAACAACAGGAAGCTAAGCTGCAATTATTCATAGCCAGTCACCCCATTCCATTCTTACAGATATAGTCACTTTATTAATTGCTCATATCTCAGCATTTAGATTCTGATAAAAAATAATGGCCACATCATATTTTGTATAAGTAGTATTCCCCATGGTGAAGTACCAATTTCTATCTTCGTTTACTCAAATCACACTATAATCCTACAAAGTTAGTCAAGAATAATTAAATAAATGGCAGCAGTCAGTCATGTTTCATCCACAGACAAACCCACTGCCCATGCCAGCAATTATAGCTATTTTGCTTTCAGTGAACACATCCCATGTCATTCAAACATGAGAAGCAGAATGTCAGTAACCTGAACAGATGTAGAAATAACAGTTAGCTAACCTCAGGTCTAATAATATCTTATGTCCATAGACAACAGTATTTCCTATACACATACTGATATTAAACAACAATAATTTTGTGATGTGGCAGCAAACATACTTTTAAAATACACTGCTCTCCCCTCTGATGAAGGGTTACATGCAAAATCTTTTAAGTTGTGGTTTCTAATAATCTTGTCCCAGTCAGTAAGAACATCTACTAATAAAGTACAAATGCCTCTATGATTGAGGGACAGGGCACTATATCTAATGGGGTAAAGGAAAATGGTTGGAGCTAATAGCCTTGCCTAGTCTCTCTCTTCTCTCCTCTCTCTCTTTCTTCCTCTCACTCTTTGCATAAACGCACACAGATGCACTCGCACACAGACGCACACGCACACAGATGCACACGCACACAGATGCACTCGCACACGCACGCAGACGCACTCGCACGCACTTCATAAAAGGAGGTTTTATACAGTCTCTGCAGGGCAACAGATTAAATATGAATGTTGAAGGCTAAGTATTTACTTTTGCCATAGCTATACCTCATGAAGATTATGGACCAGATATTTTATTGCTACAGTTGTACAGGGATGCTCTCATTTTCTGTGAGTAGTTCTTTTTATGACAATTACATGCTTGCTTATTTACAGAACAGAAAAGATAAACAAAGAATTATACAGGGAAATTGCAACAAAAGTATCTATCTCGAAATCTTTATATCTGTCTGTCTGTCCTACATTTCCATCTAATTCCTGTTATCACTCGAGATTTTAACATTTATTGTGTACTATTAACAAACTCTGTGGCTAAAGCAGGCCTTCAATGAGCTTGTTCACTATCAAAGTTGTATCAGAAACTCTCACCCCTTACCAGTTGTCTAAACCATTACTAAAGGCTTGTGGTCTTTCCTTCTTTCTGATTTGAAGGGTAAGAACATTTCACTACAACCCTGATTGACTGTGAAATGACCTCTTCAGCTGTACAGTTTTAATCAAAGTTGTATTAACAAACATTTCATTGTTCCTAGTTTCCACGGAATGATATCTGTTATGTGACTCCTCCCTGTCATAGCTAGCTTTGCCGTTATTCATACATTTAAATATTAGTTTAAAGGTTTATCTCACTAATCAGCAAAGAATTGTGAAAAGTGATAATTTCTCCAACCTTTTCTTATAACTCAATTTTTTTAATTTTGTCATATGCCTTTTAAAAAACATTTAAGTCCCGTTTAGCCATTCCATTTGTGCCTGATTATAAGTGCAGTCTGATGTATAATACTCAATAGCTGGTCTATCCATCGATTTAAATGCAGGAGCATTATCTTTTCAGCCCTGATATTGATTGCACTATATCCTTGATGTGAGAATAGCACTTTCTGATTACAGCCATCATGTTTAAATCAAAAGTCAATTGATTATATATCTTAATTCATAAATATTTTGCTATTTACTTTCTCATGGCTTATTTATTTAGTGCATATGTATAGTAGGAATTTTAAAAGCAAAATTAATGTCTTGATTTTTTTTTTTTTTTTAGCATTTAACTCCATACTTGGCTTCAACCAAATATCCACTCTGTCTATATATCTGAGTATTGTATTGATCTGTGATGTTGGTAACTCTATATCCAACGTTTGTGTTGTCTGCAGACATGTTAACTCACATTTTACTCATAGATGGAAAATCTGACATAAATATGATAAATAAAACTGGACCAAGCCATAATTCCCACAGTACCCATGATTTAACACTAAACATCAAAAGTAGCCTTTCAAAGTTTTACTGTGTGTTTCCTAATTTTCAATAAAGTTTCTGATCCATCTGCCTATATATCCATTGAGTTTATCATTCATTAATCTCAGTCTCTTTAGAACTGTGTCAAAGATATTTTTTGGCTCTGAATAGATCACATCCACCAAAAGACCATTCCCCAGCTGATAAAACTGATTAGGCTGGTTAAACATGAGTGTCCCTCTGAAAAAACATGCTGATATATGTCCAGGCTTTTGGTATGTACTCTAAACACATTCTTAATATACAAGTAAGACTTATGAGCTTGACACTATCCACTGAATCAGATTTCCCTCCCTTAAATACAGTTACCATTAGGGTTTCCTTCTATCTTTCTGATACATGTATTGATTTTAAAGATGCATGAATTAAGCAATGCAAACAAGGAGAGATATAATCTATAATATTAGTGAGAAAAACAAAATCCAGACCATCAAGCCCAATTGCTGTGTAAGGTTTATTAGTTTTAACTGCCTATTTTGCTTTATTTTCCATTCTTGAAGGACATATTTCTGGGAAGCAAGCTAGACTGTCTCACTCCTGGGAGTTAGATTGACTTTTTATGTTGGCAAAATGTTCTGCAATAACTAACTAGAAGTTCAGGCTCATATTCAGGGACATCATTTACTGTCTTAAATGTCACCATTCACTGCTCCCGTATGACTCCTAAATGGTGACTTTTCACTTTTGGAATGTATGGGAATTATTTTCCTAACTATGTAAACTATTTACGTATATATGACTGCATATCATTATCATGATGATTGTACATAACTGTAAGCCATTTCTTTGAAAACTACCAAAAATAAAATTACCAAGACAGTATGCAGCACTGAAAAAAAAAGTACAGCTGTGGACGCTGAACTTACCATAACAGTAGATGTTCAAATGATTACTGCTGCAGTAGACATAGCTACATGGGGTTATATCCTGCCAAGGCTATAGTAGTCGGCCAGCTTAAAAGCTTCAGACACCTGCCATGCTCCCATTGCCAAACAGCTTGAGCTGATCTGACTAAAAGAGAAGTTTGAGTGCAAAGCCATTTAGAGCTTTCCTGCCAACAGAAAGAGGAAGGCTGAACACTGAAATGACTATTCTTGGAACAACAAAACATATGCAAAACATATGCATCCACATCCTAGCATAAAAATACACAAAAAACAAGGGGATGGAGGGAGCCATGGAGGGAGTCAGCAGATACTGCAGCAGTGATCATTTGAACATCTACTGTTATTGTTAAGTTTAACAACAGCTCGTTCCTGTTGAGGTGCAAAAAAATCCATTAATGCAAAATATTGATTTCATATGACAACTGTCAGTAACAAAGAAACATTTATGCAATTTCAAAGAAAATTAGAAAAGTTTGAACATAAGATGCAATCATTTAAGCATTTTTAATGGCAGTGCTTCAGTTTTGATGCATACTCCTAAGCTAAGATGACTGCTAGAGGTTTGCACATAATTAAAATGCCTACCAATTGTGATACTTACCTGGAATTATTAAAAGAATGGTAGGCATTGAAATTGCACTGTTCAATGCATTATATGAAGATTATGAACATGTTTTTGCACCTATAGAAAATCAGTATAATAGAAGAAATAGCAGCATTATATTGAGATTTGACTGACAATATGGAGTCAAATACTCATTATATGCTGTTTCAGAAGTTGATCAAGGTACTAATTGCATTTGATCAAAGGTTAATTGAAATGAAGAAGCATAAAATGAAAAGAGATCTAGATGATTTTAAAAATGGAACTGTTTTTGCTAGGTCCAATAGCATTAGTCAGCCAAAATGGAAGGAGGCAAAACCACAACAGATGCACGAGATGGAACAATGATCTCCACAACACGAGCAAGCTTTTGTGGATCCTAATATTGTAACAGCTTTGGATCTTTTACAAAATCTGATACTACAATAGATGCCATTACTACTGCCAAGGAAAAATTAATGAAAAACAACCATAGCAGTTGAGGGTTAGCAAAAGGAAGAACCACATGTCAGGAATATTGTTAGGAGATATTTGCATATTTTACACTCACATGATCCACAAAAAGTATTCACAATAAAATATTTAAAGCAATATTGAACTGTTTTACTGGATTCTATACTATCTAACCTGATTATGTAGTTCTTTTAATATCAGTTTAATGCTAACCATACTATTTAGTCCAGGGTATTTATAAGCCCCAAATTAAACAATCCACTTATATTCTTCCTTCTCTGTTCTATTTATATCTCCTTTTCTTAAATATTAAAAAGTTAATTTTTGTATGTATGTTACAAGCTTATCTAATGCAGGTAACATGCCATACCATATTATAAACGCATCATCAATGAACTTTTTGTAAAAAGCTACTTGTTTATGAAACTGATTGTTTTCTTCTGAGAATAAATATTCAGCCTCCCAGATGTTCATTCAATATTAGCACAGGTGTTAGTGAGCTTTTGTGGATCCTAGTATTATAACTGCTTTAGACCCTAGGGAATATCTGAAACTTCAACAGATGCCATTACCACCGCACAAATGAAACAAATAGAAGATCAGTCACAGCAGTCAAGGGTGGGGAAAAGAAAGTACTGCAACTCAGGGTCTGGTTTCAAGGAGTTGTTCTATAAAATAAACAGACATGAAAATTTAGTTTTTAACCTATGTACCAGCTGATGGAAAATGAGTTCATAGACAAACAAAAGACTCACAATTATACCAGCAGGTACAATAGACATATCACAAACTTTATCTGAATTAAAGTTATTTACTACACAGTTAAAATGGAAATTAATATTTGATACTAGGAATGATACAGACAGTTGGTTGATGAAAAGAATGAGTACATTGTGCCAGTAAGTAATCTAATCCATTAATTTCTGCATTTGAGATTGCTTGTGAAAATGAAATATATGAATTATATAGCACAAAACAAAGAGATATTAATAGTAAATGACCACCAAAATCAACCAAAATAAGTGAATGTGCACCAAGTCAACAAATAACCAAAATAACGTGCACAAGGACAAATGGGTTATCTGACTAAAAATAAGCCACCAAAAAGTAAATGCTGCAAATCGAGCCTTTAGTAAGATGTACCATGTCCGATGAAAAAATGTTTAGCACAAAAATACACACTTTCATCACTGAAATACTACAGGACTTCCTCAGAGCTTATTACAATGCTAAAATCAAGAATTTAAAAACCAAGATAGAGCAGTCATATGACAACAAGACACCAAAAAAAATTCTTAGTCTTAAAAAGGTCATGTAAACATTAAAGGTATACAATTACATCCATCCATCCTCAACCCCTTTTCCCATTTTGCACATGGGGTTGGTGTGTCACTTCCACAATAACAATCATCTATAGCCAAGGTTTACACCACTAGGTGGCTAGCCCTCCCTGTGGTATTTCATTCACACCACTCACTCACATACACATTCTCACCTATGGCCAATTTAATGTCCAATCCACCTACTGCATGACTTTGGAATGTGGGAGGATACTGGAACACCTGGAGGAAAGACATGCAAACTCTGCACAGAAGGCACCCCAGACAACTCCCACAAATACATTGAAAGTCTTAAGTATTTAAGACCTTAAAATCTCAGAGCTTATTAAGACATAATGTTAGAAATTATATAGAAATAGTATTTATTCTATAAATTGCACATAACTCATAATAAATAGCAGAATAAAAAGATAAAATGTAAAGTTGTTGTTGTGTCTTTTGGCTTTTCTGGGTTAGGGATCACCCTAGCGGAACTCCGGTCCGCTAATGATTGGCAGTAGATTTTTACATGCCGAGTTGCCAGCCCTGACGCACAACCTTCAACGAAGGTGCACCCATTCACTAATGTCTCCAGACAGAAGACGCTTTAGCTGAGAATCAAATGGGACAACATTTTACTGTGAGGTGACAGCGCTACCACAGCACCACCACTGCAGTCCAAGCAAAATGAAAATACTAGGTCTCTAAAACATTGGGGGATTGCCTTTAGAGTTTGGCCAAGAAAATGCATTGTCCAGTTCATAATGTTTAGCAACATTAAGTAGTTTCTTATTCTTTTGCAAAAACATTATTATATTCCTCCTGATAAAAATTGAATAATAAATCATCCATAATTTTATTTTAAAGGGATTTACCATACCAGTGAAATATTATATGTTTCCATTTGTTCCACTTGTCTTGTCTACTATACTGGTAAAACTGAATGGCCAATGAGAAAATGAATCTATGTACATAAACTTGATATTTTCAGAGGAACTATTCATAATGCCCTGTATAAGTATGCTATTAATTGTAATAATTTTAAATGTTTTAAATTTATCATTGAGTGCACTGAGGTTAATGTGTGGGGGGAGGGCTTGGGAAAACACCATAGAATATAAGGAACTATTATGGCAACTTAAACTGAATGCCACCTGCTTTCCTGGTATTAATGATTCTGTCTCCATTTTACCAATACTCAAAGAAAAGACAGCTAAGTTATAATTCCTTTTAAGGGTTTTTAAGACCATGTTGTGCTGTTTTTATGCTGAACTGATTTTAGAGCAGTAGTTGTAAATATGGAAATCACCAAGGGCATTAGGAAAAACAATAACAGAACGTGTATCCATTGGGGCTTCTAATGTGGTCCTCCCTTGGAGTGGCCCCTGTTGGATTTCTTCCTTCCTTCTGCTTGGAATCTCCAGTGAGGATTGGGGTAGAGACTGTAATGATCCACTTGTTTGTTGCAAATTCGGTCCAACCTTCGATGCTCAGTCTGCCCTAAAGGAAGATCGTGACTGTTATAAGGGTCATCCATTTCATCAGGGCTGTCATCTGATGATTCCTGTTGGTTGCTTGGTCCCTTATCCTGGACTCTTTGTTGACCCGGTGGTGGTGGGGGGGGGTATGCAGTACCCTTAAGATAATCTTTTTTATCCCTTTCTAGCTTCCTCAACTTTCACTGTTTTATGGAGTTACGCATCTTGTCAATATCATTAAAAATATTTTGATATCTCCTCGTGTTGTAGAAAATGTAAATCTTGTGTTATTTTACTGTCAAGTTGTTCAAGATATAGTTCACCCATAATAGTTGAGTTATATTTTACAAGGGTCTATATTGGATGATCGAACTTTCAAAAGTTCGACTGTCATATGGTCAACATCATATGATCTAATTTTTGAAAGTTTGAACATTTTAATGGAGACTTCCAAACAGCACAGAATTGGAAGATTTCCCTTTTCTGCACTGTAGTGCAATCTCAAGTGGGTATATTTAAAGAGCGGGGTTGTGGGGGAGTGCAGGGTGGCTTGCCCCCTGCTTAAAACGTTCAGGTAGGCTATTTGTGTAGTTTATTTTTTTTTATTAGATTTTCAATCTTTTAAAAGTTTGATCATATGGTGTCGACCATATGACTTTCAAACTTTTGAAAGTTTGATTACCTAATATAGACCCTTTTACAAGCAGTTCCGTCAGTTCACAGCCATGCTGGTCAAACATGACTATTAGTTGCTGATGTAGCAGGGAATGCTGAATAAGACCAGTTGGATATTTCCAACACCTCAGTCCTTATTTCTAACACCCTTGGTGATTTTCATATTTACAACCACAGCTCTTTTGACTTAAAGACAAACATGCTGATTTATTCAGCAGGGGGGACTTTCTTTTGTTCCCAACAGATGGGATGATATTTCTAAGATCATTACAGAGTTAAAAATTTTACAATAAGTCTTAATTTATGTGTATTACTGGGTAACCAGGAATATGTTCCTGATCCACATTGTCTGCGTTTTCCCAGCATAATCAGTCCTGATTTGCATCCCTTTTGTAACCGTTTGAAAAAGCTTGTGAGGTGGATATTCAATATCATTTAAATGCTGGGACTGGTAATAAATCTTTTAACCTGAGTAGATGTCAATGGGCAATGTTAAAGAAAATTATTGGCTGTGACAATCTTAGAGTGATGCAGCCAGACAAGGGAGGAGGTCTAGTGGTGATGGAACAGTTAGACTACCAACAAAAAATGTTCAATCTTTTATAAATTAACATTTCTTACAGCAGGACTGACAGCTTGCTTCATGATATGCTTATGCAGGGTGAAATTTACCATGAACAATATAGGTACATGAATGTTGATTTCCCTAAAGTTCCATCTATTTTTGGACTGCCTAAGGTACACAAAGACCTCCTGGAGCCACCTATTAGATGCATTGCTAATGCTGCTCACTCAAAGACATATTTTATTGCCAAATTGATTGGCCATTTATGGAAAGCCTATGTCTCGGCTATACCACAGCTATGCCGAGACTCTTGGGATTTTTTGGCAAGGTGCAATAATTTGGTTTTATTTCCTAACTTATTTTTCATTACCATTGTTGACAAAGATTTATTTATATGTATTCTACATGAGACTGGCATGGCTTGGTTCAAGGAATACCTCAGTGTTCACTTGAAAATGGATTGGGGCTGACCAATAACCATTCTTATGAGGGTTGTTTTGGAATATGACTTTATTTTGAAGGTCATTATTTCAAACAGACAAAGGGAGTTGCCATGGCTGCAGCATGCACTCCTTTATTTGCAAATATTTTTTATGGCAGCATGGGAAGCACAACTTCATAGAAATTACCAGAAAGCATTAAAGAAAGGATGCATATGCTGAGATTATTAAATATCTAGCAGGACATATGTCAAGATAGTAGGGAATACACCTTTTTCATATTAAGATTAAACAGGTGAGAAACCTAGATAGGATATTCAAGCTTTGTAAATGAGCAGGAAATGCATGATTGCTAGTGATATCCAAAAGGGATTCATCAGATCATGGTTTAGTAATGCTGAAGTGCAGATTGGGAGGAGGATGCCAGCAAAAGAGGTAGAGGGAGATACAAGATGCAAGATTAGTGAAAACTAGAACTCAGAGCTGGGAAGAATTTATGTAGAGGACATAAAACTCTGTTGCACAAACAGACGTTGGTTGAACACTGAAAATCGTCACCATTATGATCACATCATTTGTGATGAGTGTCATGTGTTTCATTATATTTACTTACATAGGAGGCTAGTTTATCAGATTCTGGGGGTTAATTGACAATTTCTATCTATTTATCTGTCTATCTCTCTCTATCTAAATGTAGAGTACTAGCAAATGAGTAAATGGACCACCAACGGATGACACTCAGGAGAAAAGATTATCACAAGTAATAAACAGTTTGATTCATTTACTAGGTTCACTGTTTTTTACATTGCGAACTGTATTTAAATATACTACATGGACTTCTAGTATACCATCTTTTCCATTTGGATTTAAGTTTGGGGTGGTCAACATTAGTCATTATTTGGTTTCTGCTGATTGGATGGTGCAAAACTTTTAACCGCTAGAATGGCTAATCTTTGGAAAACGTTAGCCAATGCTTATGAGTCTCTCCATATGAAATTTGCATATGTATTCATGACTATGTTTAAACAGCAACTGCAGGATATTTTAGCTAGAGTCAGATGCTTATTGGTTGTCAAATTATACAAATTATGTTATTGCTGCTTTTTGTTAGATCTGAAGAAGGGCTGTTTGAGTCTGAAAGAGATTATCTATTTCTACACATTTTATTGCCTTTATGAAAGTTTTTATTTCCTCGACTTGGTGGACGGGAGTCCTCCTTGTTTATTTATATATATATATATCTATATATATATATCTATATATATATATATATATATATATATATATATATATATATATATATACATATTTGTTATGCAGACATGGGATATTGCTATGATAGGGTTAATTTTCTTATAGAGTAAGCACCCATTATTATAGATGAGAGTTGCTGGGCACACCAAAGCAATATGTCTGAGAAGAAGTTGTTGATGATTTTGTTTGCTGTATGGAGTAAGGTTTGTTTGTTGAATATTGTAGGCAGGATATGGAGTGAGTGGTGGAATGTGTGAAGTGGTCTTCTAGTTGGTGCATGTGGTCAGAATCATGTATATTTGCTAGTTGTGTTTTGAGCAAGCTGTTCATGGTATAATTTGTGCAGGTTTTGTCTTGTACAGTAGGAGACTGAAGTGTGGCAGAGTGTAGGTGTATACAGGTATGGTTGTAGTGTATATGGTTAGAAAGATGAGCTGTATCTATAATGGCAGGATTTTGTGCATCAAACTAAATAACTAAAAATATGTGATGTGTAGATACACACCTGTATACAAGTACGGTGTGTGGTACATTTTATATGAGTGTTTAGCTGGTGCTGTAAATGAAGTGTGTCTCTGTGTCTGTATGTATGTGTTCCTGTGTTTGTGATCCTTTTGATGCAGTTTGTCAAGCTAGTCAATTACTTTGCTTTATAAATGTGCTTTTCTCAATGATGTGGTATCTGTGTAACAGAACACAGCCCTTCAGATATATTTACCTATCACCTGGAGACTTTGCCGCTGGATAAAACATAATAGGAGGATCTGTAAATATGTGATGAGTTTATTTGGTATGGGAAAGAGAGGAAGAATAAATAGGAAGTTAAGACTAAGAGTCATAATACTTTATGGGGTCAGGATTGTAAGACTTTAGCAGTAGGCAATAGTGGGGAATATTTCATAGGAACTTAAGGAATGATAAAATGAATACCAGGGGAGGGTAATATGGAGGGAGAGCAAGACATGAAAACTACAAATGAGAGTTATCTAACGCATATTCATTTGGCTACTGAGATGCTAAATATTGAGAAGGCACTACATTATTTGGGAAGCAGAAAGATATAACAGAATTATTATGGAATGATTAAATGACTGAGAATGAGAAACTAGGTCCCAGTGCAGTAGAGGAAAATAATGATTTATACGTGTTGGCTAAAGTCTGGCTTTGACTCACATTGCAAATTAAATTGAAGCTGAAACCTTTTGAAGGATTTGCTTTTGAAGACCCTGACATGCTGGTATTATAAATATTGTATTTTTTAATATCAAAAACAACTTCCACAAAATGGCATATTAAATAACTATGTAAAAAACAAAAAATGCTACACAGAATGCCACAAAGCTATATTTTAATAAAGTTTAAGTGCTTTCATTCTGAAACATGTAGAACTTCTTTAGAAACAGCTGTAAAGCTGGTTTAATGCCACACAGAATGCCACAAAGCTATATTTTAATAAAGTTTAAATGCTTTCATTCTGAAACATGTAGAACTTCTTCAGAAACAGCTGTAAAGCTGGTTTACTCAAGTAAAAAGAATCTACTTAAGGAAAGGTTAAATAAGAAAAAAAAATGTCAAAATCAAAAAAGATTAAAAAAGTTTAAGTTAATTGAATGTTTACTAGTTACCATAAAGGGACAGGTGTTAGTATCTTATTGTACAGGATGGGGCTGCTTTATCTTTATTGACTATCATAGAGATTACATCTTGATGCAAGGTGAAGTCTGCACTTATTTCCATGTCCTTGTTTTCACTGCTCTACCTCAACAGAAGATTTCTGGAAGGAACTTGTGCTTGGACATACTGGACCATTACCACAGACGGTTGTTAAAATAATCCCTGAATTTGGATGATTCCAATTTGCATTAAATGAAACATTTCATCTGCAATAAAGGAATGGGAAAATGCGCATTTGTGTTCTGTTATATGGAAGACAGAGAGAGAGAGTGAGAGGTAGGGGTGAAAAGTATAAATCAGAGTTATATGAAGCAGATTCAATTGGCTACTGAACTGACAAACTGTTAGCTAGTACTCCCATATCTGGCAGGGGCAGGAAGATATAACAGAAGTATTACTGTATGATGACAATGTTGAGAATGAGAAACCATGTTGGGAATTCATTAAAGCTTACCTGATTTTTTTCTTCCATGTACGCATCGCTGCATGATGCATACATGAGCATGAAAACTTTTAGAGTCAGTAAGCATCACTTAGCTGTGCCCATGCATGCCAAACAGGGAAAGTTCCGTGGAAAGCAAATTACCTAATAAGCAGCTGAATTTCATGCAAATGAACCTGGTCAAGTGATCCAACAAGCAGAAAGGCATCCTTGTAGACCCCATGTCAGTGTCAGTAGTGTATGCAGAATTTTTCTACGTACAGGCATGTACACAGACAGAAGGGGATGTAAAAGTCCACAAATATGGACATAACACCTGATAAAATGTTAGAATACCTACATATATGTACAAAAGGTACATCATAGATATCTGAAAAAGGAAGGGAATATGCAAAGTTAATAATATTTTTTCTAATAATTTTGTCATATTTGCACTATGCGCCACAGTGAGCAAACATGCTGAGTAGAAATAAAAAAAAAAATCCTTTTATATGTTTTGCACAAATATACTATTGGACCCTGCATCTGGTCCATACAACGGTGCATACATGCTGTCACCAAGCTCAAACAGCTGTGAACCATGTAAATACTAAGCTGTCAGCACTGATTTCTATGTAAATGAGGTGTATGTCCTGAATCACTAAAAGGAGCAACAGTGTCTGCATATCCACTTCATTTAGGCTCCTACATGATGTTGATATTCCCGCAGGTTGTGGATGACATTAGGGGGTGTATCCCATTATTATCTGATTTCTTTGTGCTGGGCATGCATGTTTGCATGGTGTGCCACATAACTAAGTGTGTTCGTGCAGCCAGAGTATCCACATGACAGTGATGATGTAGGCATCTGTCTAGGAAAAATGAATACCTTCAATAAATATATAAAGCTAAGCTGTGTGCCGCAGCACAGAGTGGCATATCGTGCACTAAAGTAAGGCTTTTAAAAAATGTTAATTATATTCTAGGCAGGTTAACTGCATCATAATAAGTGATTCTCACGTGGTGAAATTACAGCAGAACTGCATAAAGTATGCATAAACCCTATATAATGTTTTTCCCCCAATACTGTGGACCATTGGAGTAGAGACTGGGAATTTTAACTGGGATAATGCTAGGGGGTGCTGCAGGTCTGCTACATCTCTATGTGCTAGATGCTGAAGTCAGTGCTGCTGTTGCTGCTGACAATAGTTCTAGGCCAAGAAGGAGAAGAGTGTTCAAGCCCAGGGTAACCTTCCAGAAGCTACAGGAGCTGGAGATTGTAGAGCACTACAGGGTGGACAGAGACATATTACAAGAACTAGCTGAGATCTGCCACCCTGAACACAGAGCTAGAGTTAACAGATGGAAACCCATCTCAGTGGAAACTAAGATATGTGTAGCCCTTAGGATATCCGCTACAGGTACTTTTCAAAGACCAACTGTGAACATGATGGGAGTGTCACAGGCATCTGCATCAAAGATACTCCACCAATTCCTGGATGCAATGCTCATACATGCAGGTGAGTACATATATTTTCCCCTTACTGCTGAGGAGAGGGCCAGCAATATACAACACTTCTACCATGTAGCACACTACCCTTAAGTACTGGGTGCCATAGATTGCACACATGTACACATCAAGGCACCAGCTGTTATGCAGGGTAGAATCTATGTTAACTGCAAGGGGTACCACTACAACTGCCAGGTTGTGTGCAATGCACAGGGGATTATCCTGAATGTGTGTGCCGGCAACCCTGGCAGTTATCACAACTGCCATATCTGGCACACATCACAGCTCTACCAGATGTTTGCTAGTGGGGACATCCCTCATGGCTATTTACTGGGGGATGCTGGCTATTCCCTGGAACAGTGGATGATTGCACCCATCAGAAATGCGCACACACACCCACAGAAGAACTCCATAATGAGGCACACATAAACTAAAAACATCATAGAGCATGTGTTTGGGCTTCTGAAGTCAGGGCTCCAGTGCCTCGATATATCTGGTGGAGCCCTACAGTATACTTCAACCACATGTGCACAGATATTCACAGTATACGCTATGCTACACAACTTGATCCTGCAGAAACAGCTGCAGCAATGTCAGCAAAGTGAAGGATACACAGCCCCCAATTATTGCCTAGATCACCACAGCCACAGGAGGACTCAGAGGAGGAATCCCCTGCTGATGTCAATGTAGGCAAACATAGGCATGCTCAGTATGCCCTGGCTTTGGCTAAGAGATAACACATAGCACTTTTACTGACAACCTAGGGACCTAGGGCTGACACCTTACTCCTACTCACATACACAATATAAAATTGATGCCAGGCAACTCGCACATCCTTTACCTATCCATGTATCGGCTGTGTACTTCTTGCATCAGACAGACTCAGCCCTGAACTATAGTTGTGTCATCTGCTGCATTTGCAAGGTAAGTCTGTAACCTACACAGTACTCAAAAGGATTATTATGATATGTCTTTGAATGTATGGACCTAGTACATTATGCAAGTAACTACAGTGGGCTAGTTGGACAGAAATGGCATCCACATGGGACTACAGATACCCATTCCACTAACATGTTTCCATTCCTATTCAATAGGCCTCTTGCATGGAATATTCATGCAGTCCTACTGTCATAGATTACTGGTCTATCATTGAAATGAGATTTTAGACATTGGGGTTAAATGATAGTCAGACTATTGTAAATCCCAGCTGAACATGTGTTGGTGTTCCGCTACCCTCAACATAGCAGAGTACCATTCTAACTGCTGTAATAGTAACTTATCTATGGTATATGAACATTTCACTCAGTCTCAGGGCAGTAATGTAGAAACTGATCTTACGTTGTTTATCTTAGGTAACTGAGGAAGAACAATGTACATATTTATGCAAGTGATTGTGTCATGAATGGCCTCTTGTCTATCAAGAAGCCTCTGTGGCCCAAAGGACTAAAGCACTTACCTTTTGTGATGGTGTTCATAGTTCTAATCTACAAGTATCCACTTCTTTTTTATGTGAGGTATTAAGTTTTATTTTAAAGACTGTCATTCTGTGTGTGACATACTATTAGTAACCTGTTTGACTTATTAATTACATTAGATAACTGTAGAACACTGAAGCCAGTGGGAGGGAAATATAGCAGTGCAGAAACAGGTTCTGATGTCATATTGTGTAACACACAGAATCCCAGTCTGGAGTACAGCTAGGTGTGGGCTGGAGTCATTTTGAAGTAGTCAAAACTCCCACTGAGTATGCTCATACATCATCTTTCTCTCCAAAAAAAAAAAAAAAAAATATATATATATATATATATATATATATATATATATATATATATATACATGGTCTAATTCACTTCACTGAAAGCTCATTTGACTGAGCACACTTGACTGAAAGCTCACTTGACTGAAAGTTCATTTAATTGAAACTAATTTTGTTGAAAGGTATATGCCCTTTTCCCCATTGTAGTGTGATACTGGAGTTAGTATATATAGTAAAGGGGGGGGAGACACAGACCCCCACATTGGGGGGTGGGAGGCATAGCTCTCTCACCTATTTTATACATTTTAAATCATATACATGGATATATACAACTCTGATGAATAACTCTTTTAGAAGACAATATATATCCAAAGTATGTTGGGGGCTACACCCCCCCAATCTAGATAACAGAGATATATATCATACACGCACACACATACACACACCTATATATATATATATACATATATATATATATATATATATATACATATATATATATATATATATATATATACATATATACATATATATATATACACATATATATATATATATATATATATACATATATACATATATATATATACATATATACATATATATATATATATATATACATATATATATATACATATATACATGTGTGTGTGTGTGTATATATATATATATATATATATATATATATATATATATATTAAATAAAACTACAAAAATTACCACAAGGGCAAGTTGTCACAAACAAATAAGTCCAAAAAACAATAAAATTGGCAAAGCACAGCAGAAAAGCAGGGAGGCATGTACTAAAAGTCAATCCACTTTTAATAAACAGTAAAAGGTAAGCGCTTTCACAATTAAGAATTGCTTCATCAGACCTTACTAGAAAAATGCATCGCTTCCTTTTATAACATCACACATTCAAATGCACCAATCACAGAACATAAATTATTTAAAGAAACACATTCTTAAATAGCATATATAAAATGTTTAACCCATCATCATTTCTTAAGTTTCCTGTCCCTCAGTCTAGCAGTAATGGCTAGATGGTCATTCAGCCCTTTGCCCAAATGTGCTCTAAGTTTAATAATACATCTGAGTTCCTTATTCTCAGTAGTGTTAGACATATCACCTAGTCTAATGATCTCAGGCACCAACTCTAGTACAGTGAATTTAAATAAATGCATGTCTCCTGATTCTAGCATATGTCTAGCTATGGCACAATAAGTGCATCCTTTCTTCTGGCAGTATGCATGATCTCTAATATGCTCATGCAGACATCTGTTAGTTTTTCCCACATAAAATGAATACCAATGCATGTAGCGGGCTAAATAAATGAGATTCCTACTGTTGCATTGGGCATTAATAGAAAAGTTAAATATATTTCCTGTATCAGGTTGTTTAAAGTCAATCCCTCCATATATGTAATCACAAAAATTACAGAGGCCACATTTAATGGTCCCTTGCCCTGAGACAAATAATTCAGATTATGACCCTGTCTTTGGCTAGCATAGCCTGTGTTTCAAATTTTTCATGTTCTTATACATCAACCGTGGTTTCTCCCCCACAATCTGGGCTATATAGGTGTCAGTTTGAAGAATTGTCCAATTCCTATGCAGCATATCCCTTATTGCCCCCACTATCCCTACTATACAAGAAAATAAATGCAATCGTATTATCTGGCTTCTTATGTACTTTATCATATGTCCCAGGTTTGGAAAAATATGGTTTGTCTCTATCATTCCTCATAGCCTTAACATCAACTGCTGTTTTATGAATCTCATGTTTATGATACCCCCTAGTGATTAAATCATTATTCAGTTTATTAAATGTTTCATCCCATCTAGTATTCCTATCAACAGAATCTAGTTAACCACACACCAACGATAAGATGTTCAAGACGACCCCAATAAGTGCACTGTTTCCTCAATATAAATAAATTTATTGCGGACACACAATAAAACAAAAAACAAAATGCAAGTGGAGAAATGTTAAGCGCTTTCACTCACTATGTGAGCTTCATCAGAACACTGTTATACACTATAAATTCAATTAAATATACAAGTTTGGCGCCAAACAGAACTCATCTATGATGTGTACTTAAAGGTACAGAATATGTCACATAATATTCATGCTTATTCCTTTTTTAAAAAAACAATTATATAACACTCCTTTGAGAATGTGTATGTATTTATAAAATCTATATTGTATGTTAAAAAGCATATCAAGTAAAATGTATTGTATATAACAACTTGTGAAATAACATTTACAAAGACATGAAATATGTATGAAAAACACTATTAAATTGTATATATATATAAAAATTGTGATTAAATAAAACTACAGTTGACAATGACACTGGTCTGCAGATTGTGGCTCATAATTTTAAAACTAAACAAACACTTATCAAATTCTACTGGGAATCTGGTGAAAATTGATGTTCAAGTTTTAATGTATTACATTCAACATTAAATAACCTGTAATGTTTTACACATCCAACCGTAATGTCCCTATCCATAATAAATCGATGAAATATAAAAAGGTATTTTAATAAATATGTTCGTAATTAAGCACATGTCTAATGATTATGTGCCTATTATCTATCTATTTTCCATTTCCAAAATTGGTTTACAAGAAATAAAATTATTTAAACCAGGTGGGTTTGATGCATGCAACTACAATTGCCACCATATTTCTTTAAAATTCAACAGTTTCTTAGTGCCCCCTCTTTTCGGGTTATTGCATATGATATCTAATATAGCAAATTTAAATACATGGTCATTACCCATTTTTTCTACATGTCTGGAAAGTGCATTGGTAGCATCTTTTTTTGTTATACTGTAAGTGTGGTCGTATATATGCTTTCTAAAATTTCTCTCAGTCTTACCAACGTAAAAGCTTGTACATGCCCCACACATTGCAATGTATATTACCATCTTTGTGTTACAGTTCCCCTTTTTTGGTTTAACCACTTGTTTGTAATCATTACGAATACACATTTTGTTCACTTCTAGAATGTGTTTGCATTGATTACATGCTCCACATTTTCTAGTGCCTTCCAGTGAGACCTTCCTATTAATAATATTCATGTTCTGCTTGTTTTTCATATCTTCTCTGGGATTTTTTTGTAAGATTTTCTTAATATTGTCCCCCATCTTATACACTAGTCCTGGTCTACTACCCGCAATTTCTTTAACATTAGAATCAGAATATAACAAATACCAAAATTTGTTCACTATGTCTATTATTTTGTCAGATAAGGGACTGTAACATAATATTAATGCCCGTTGATATCCCAATGATTCTTTTATATTATTAGAATTTAAACTTGTATTGTGATTTGTTATTCCTGAACCAAATAAGGGTTTGTATTTTTTGCCCCACTCATTGATAACATATGTCCCTACTTCATTCAACATTTTGAATGGGTATCCTCTATCTTTGAATAATGCAGTTATATAATCAATTTCATCCTTCATTATTCTATAATCAGTTGTCATCCGAGAAGCACGAATACATTGGCCCTTGAATATGTTTTGCTTTAACCTAATAGGATGACAACTGTCATAAGCTAAATAATCATTGGAAAATGTATTTTTCCTATAAACTTTGGATTTCAATTCACCTTTGTCTTTATATATATATATATATATATATATATATATATATATATATATATATATATATATATATAAGTATCTAGGTACGCAATACCTTCACAACTCTGTAACTAAGTGAATTTTAAATATTAGGCACTAGAAAATGTGGAGCATGGAATCAATGCAAACACATTCTAGAAGTGAACAAAATGTGTATTCATAATGATTACAAACAAGTGGTTAAACCAAAAAAGGGGAACTGTAACAAAAACATGGTAATATACATTGCAACGTGTGGGGCATGTACAAGCTTTTACGTTGGTAAGACTGAGAGAAATTTTAGAAAGCGTATATATGACCACACTTACAGTATAACAAAAAAAGATGCTACCAATGCACTTTCCAGACATGTAGAAAAAATGGGTAATGACCATGTATTTAAATTTGCTATATTAGATATCATATGCAATAACCCGAAAGGAGGGGACACTATGGTGGCAATTGTATTTGCATGCATCAAACCCACCTGGTTTAAATGATTTTATTTCTTGTAAACCAATTTTGGAAATGGAAAATAGATAATAGGCACATAATCATTAGACATGTGCTTAATTACAAACATATTTATTAAAATACCTTTTTATATTTCATCGATTTATTATGGATAGGGACATTACGGTTGGATGTGTAAAACATTATAGGTTATTTAATGTTGAATGTAATACATTAAAACTTGAACATCAATTTTCACCAGATTCCCAGTAGAATTTGATAAGTGTTTGTTTAGTTTTAAAATTATGAGCCACAATCTGCAGACCAGTGTCATTGCCAACTGTAGTTTTATTTAATCACAATTTTTATATATATATATATATATACAATTTAATAGTGTTTTTCATACATATTTCATGTCTTTGTAAATGTTATTTCACAAGTTGTTATATACAATACTTTTTACTTGATATGCTTTTTAACATACAATATAGATGTTATAAATACATATACATTCTCAAAGGAGTGTTATATAATTGTTTTTTTAAAAAAGGAATAAGCATGAATATTATGTGACATATTCTGTACCTTTAAGTACATGTCATAGATGAGTTCTGTTTGGCGCCAAACTTATATATTTAATTGAATTTATAGTGTATAACAGTGTTCTGATGAAGCTCACATAGTGAGTGAAAGCGCTTAACATTTCTCCACTTGCATTTTGTTTTTTGTTTTATTGCGTGTCCGCAATAAATTCATTTATATTGAGGAAACAGTGCACTTATTGGGGTCGTCTTGAACATAGTATTAGTATTCCTATCAGTCAATCTAGAACAAAGCATTGCTTGACCTTTCAAAATATTATTAAATATATGACCAGGGTGCATGCTAGTTCCATGGAGGTATGATGCACAATAGCAGTCTTTAGTATATCTATCTGTGTGGACACAGCCTTCATTATCAATACTTATTTGAATATCTAGAAATTCAATAGCATCTGCAGAATATTTTCCTGTGAACCTTAAAAATTCACTACTGTGATTCATATACTCAATTAGTTCTCGTAGTTTTAATTCTTCACCTACCCAGAAAATACAAAGGTCGTCTACAAACCTTCAATAGAATACTAAGTGTTCACAGGCTAAGGGATGTGTGAGCAAGCTTTGAGATTCCCATTCAGCCATTACCATGTTTGGTGTAGATATTGGCACATGGTGTGCCCATAGCTACGCCTAACATTTGTCTATAATACTTCCCATTGAACACGAAAACATTATTTTGTAATGGAATCAGGAGACATGCGTTTATTTAAATTCACTGTACTACAGTTGGTGCCTGAGGGCATTAGACTAGGTGATATTTCTAACACTACTGAGAATAAGGAACTCTGATGGATTATTAAACTTAGAACACATTTGGGCAAAGGGCTGAATGACCATCTAGCCATTACTGCTAGACTGAGGGACAGGAAACTTGAGAAATGATGATGTTTTATACATTTTATATATGCTATTTAAAAACGTGTTTCTTTCAATAATTTATGTTCTGTTATTGGTTCATTTAAATGTGTGATGTTATAAAAGGAAGTGATGTATTTTTCTAGTAAGGTCTGATGAAGCAATTTTTAATTGTGAAAGCGCTTACCTTTTACTGTTAATTAAAAGTGGATTGACTTTTAGTACATGCCTCCCTGCTTTTCTGCTGTGCTTTGCCAATCTTACCTTTTTTGTGTGTATGTATATGTATATATATATATATATATATATATATATATATATATATATATATATATATATATATATATATATATATATATATATATATATACACACACATACACATATATACATATATAACCCTGTTACGTACATAAATACTTATGATATATATATTTGTGTGTATGTCTGCATTGTTTGACATACCCAAATTAATTTGAATATAGTAGTACTATGACACATAGATGTTGGTGAAAAAACAAAAGTAAGGGGTAAGCAGTAGGTTATGCACTGACATACAGCCCAGCTGTGCCTGCTGAATGTCACCACACATACACAAAGTAGTGAATGGTTGTGTAATATATAATGTGTACTCAAGCACTGACAGGCCGGATTGTTTTTGGTCACAGGCTTGCTCACCCAAATGCAAACATACACATATGGCTAAAACAGTTACTGCTGCCACATAGCTAGAATAAAAATCAAGTTAGCTTCCTGCAAGGCTACTACATGCAGATAACTGTAAGAACAATGTCATTCTGCAGTCCACACATGCTGTTCAGCACAGGTCTTGTTTACTTCTTCTACAAGTAGTTTGCCTGTAGTCATTTATAAAGCAGACGTAAGCCATGGCATGTGCATTAAGTACTGTGCTCTGTAGTGTGTAAGACTAGATAGGTAGGGGTTCTAATTTCACTGTAGCCCATTTGGTGTGTTTGTGTGTGTATGTGCTTCTCCCTACAAAAGCAAGTGTGATTCCCTCACTGACTTCTACAGTGCAATGGTTCTGCACTTTTATGGCCCATGCAGTTGCTGAAGACTTCCAAATTCCTGTCTTCCACCAAGCCTTCTAATGTCAAGTACCATAAGACTACCAGCAGCCATGTTACTTTCAGACTTAAGCTGTGGCACATGCATTAAGTACTGTGATCTGTAGCGTGTAGCAGTGAGTAATCCGTGTACCATTTGACTTACAGATATACAGCAGTTCCAATACAGTAGGGTCAGAGATTTCCTCATATGCAAGGCAGAAATCACCTATGAGTAGTCTGTATGACACAGACTAAAGTGACATTGCTATTAGATGACCCTGATAGGACAGATGCTGCAGACTTGAATTTCCTTTGTGAGGGACCTTTGTGGTCTTCACATTTGACACTGGTGCTTCTACAGGTACATAAACTGACCATTGCACTCAAATATTGGTCTGATGGGCAAGAGTACATGGAGGTTATAAGTACATCATATGTGGGTGACAGTGCCCTTATTTATGACATGAGCAACATCTAATGGCCTTTTTACCACTGTGGAGACACGGTTATCTAAGGTAAGGTAGGTGTAAACCTGTGTGGTCAGGGCTCTTGCCCCTGAGTATTTACCTAAAGTGTTGCTGTTAATCTGCTACATAGCAGAAACATTGTTGGTCCCAAAAGGAATGATACTACATTTATTTACATGTAGTTTATGGCTATGATTGTGGCAACAAGTATATGTTCATGTAACACCCTCATATAGGATGTTGACATAATTTGCAGATTCTATGACTGCTACTGGTTTGCAGGCATCAAATGACCTTGTCAGCCACAGGCATTAATTTTGTGTTCATACTTTGGATAAATGGATTCTAAACAGCAGAGTACCATGGACTAAGCCCCGTGGAACACCATGAAATACAGCTCTGCTATTGGTGCTGGACATCCCTATTTTCACTATATCTGTTCTGTCAGTGAGACATTTAGTGATCCTGCTAAGGATATTACTGTTGATGACTAGCTGAGTGGTTTTGTCAATGATGCCTGAGTAGCTGATCATGTCACATGGCTTGACTAGGTCCAGGTAGTTATATGCACAGACGCCACCCATCCAGGTCATTGGTGACTGACTCATAGATGTCCACCAGGTTTAACATGCATGATCTCGCTTTCACAAATCCAAACCGTGTAGGGTCAAGTGTTTGTAGACAGCCTACATCTTTGTTGACAAAGTCCATGAAGATTTGCCCCAGAGCTTCACAGATATGGCTAGTCGGCTACTAAGTCTCTGTCATGTGGTCAGTGGATGCACCACCTCTGTGTAAGGGGATAACAGTGGCCATTGTCCACTCAGCTGTGATGCAGCTGATGGTTACAGTATGATTGCAAAGAGTTCTCAATGGCTATACTAAGCCATAGTGGATCCCATATAGGATGCAACATGGAATTGTAGCAGGCTCAATACATGCTATATTTGTCACATAAACGAGAGCCCATTTACTATGTGCTCTTTAGACATACAGTACAAGGTATGGGACAGGTTGTGGGGATGTCACAGTGTACGTGTGGTGGGGACAGGGGGGTGCAGTGGTCACAGTACCTGTGGATGATGCCACACACTGAGGCAATTATTAAAGTCACTCATGTACCTTTTTTAATGAGCCGTCATCTTAGGTAACAGTAAAATGCATCTGATGGCCAAGGGCATACCTGCATGAGACACATAATCTGTAAGCTCAGTCATGTCTCTGCATACATTCCAGAGAGGTATGCCTCAAGTTATGCACACCAACAGGAAGTATGATGTACTCATAACAGTACCTGATGTTGACAGATGTGAAAACATGTCTCATGTGGCATATACTGCCACCTCACAGACAGCTGACTGTAATCTTTCCCTCATGTAGCCTGGTGAGAGGCACATCAATTTGTCTCATGATGTAATCACTTATGAGTCACATATTTGATTTTGTGTTTTGCCTTAGGAGTTTGACCTGTGCGCAGGTATGACTATGTGTAGTGGGCTTGCATCTAGATTTCTGAGGTGCCTGGTGTTTACTTACATGTCTGTTAAGGACCTCCGCATATGTGGGTATGTGTGATGTAGGATTGGGTGCAGTAGGTGGTGAGGTGTGCAAGCTGACAACCTGCTGATTGTAATATGTACTGACTGTTGTGTGAGAGAGCATGGATTCAAGGTTTGTAATATTGTCACATCTATTGCACTTTGTGTTTGTGTGAAGTAGGAGTAGAGGGTTGGTGATGCTTTCCACATCTCATCAGCAGTCGGTGATAATACCATTAGCAATAGAATCTGCCTTGTCTATACATCACAGCAGGCCATGGTTAGGCAGTGGCCTGACAGATACTTAACTTTAACATGTCATCACCTGTATGTGTTAACCTTATAGTAAAAAGCACTAACAATGTGGCATAACATGCTTGATTGTGTATGATGCTTTGCTAGGCATGTGGCACTTGCATTAACCACAATCCTATTTTTAGGCATGGTCACAATACCATACCCAAAAATGTGATACTGTTCAACCCCAGCAAAATTAGGGTCATGCTGCAACACCCTTCTGGTTGACAGCTTCAGTCACACTGTCTGTAGGCACTCTGTGCAGTGAAGATGTGGATATCTATGCATGCACAGAAAACTTGTTCATCTCTGCATTTATTAATTCTGCTTTGAAAGTGTACAACATGCTTTGGAGGGGAGGTGCATGCCTGCCATGCAGGGAGGTGTCAGACCCCACTACTGTATACCTCCTGCATATCTAAGTAAGGACTAGTACAAAGTTACCTGTCCTACATACCTACACCTTGATTGTGTTAGGACATGCTGGACAGACAGGTCTGTAGCCCAGACACTACACCCAATATATAACGGGCACCCCATGCATGTGATGCACAGTTCCGCCCTAATACAAATCATGTGCAAGTTACACAACAGGATGGGGAACATGACAATGCTAACTTCTTTAAGACAAATTTCTCTAATGGAGACAGGTAAAGTGAAGATGGTTCACCTTGCATGCCGCAAATTGTCCATGAGTCACCTTCCAAAACCCTGCTTACAGTTATCAAGGGTGTCAAACCTTGCCAGAGTTTAGGGATGCATGGCTAGGATGAAAGGCAGCCATTTTTGTGTGAGCCTGTTATACACATATAAACCTATGGAGACATGCAACTACACTATTTTACCTTTCTGATGACATTTGTCTTCTGTGATGTCATTCTATCCTGTGCTATGGCATTGATGGGTGTATTGTAGATGTGAAACCATAGCTGTATCCTACACAATCCTGAAAGTGAAACATAAGCAGTGTCATGACACACCTTTCATTGTGTGACTACACAGCCATTACAACAGCATCCAACCTACTGTGCACACCATAATGTGGTTTACTCATTACAAATGGCAGCATACAATATGTGTGACTGATCAGCAAAAGTAGCATGCCAATAGAAACAATAGGTAACACAAATACAAAGATTTTTAGATAGTCACCCTGTGCATCAGATATGTAGCTTCATTTCCCTGCATCACTGAGACTGATGACAGGGATGTGGCACTGGTATCATCACTTGTACAGGGTGTTGTATGGGGGTGCAGGAGGCCTAGGCTGACACAAAAGGTTGTCAACCATGTGTGTGAGTCAGAAAGGGGATCAAGTAAGACAGACCATGTAAATGTGGCATATTTGTCTGTAGGTGACCTGAATGTGACAGTGGTATGTGAGTATCTACATGCACACAACCAAGCTCAGTGCAAGCCCTACATGAATGTATGTTGGACAGCTTTGATGCATGCATGGTAAAGTTGACAGATCATTATCTCTGATTCTGACTTTGCCAGGAGTTGCACTGGCACCTCCATGTCCATGGTCAGATACAAGGCTACTACCTGAGGGTGACTGCTGTCTGGTAGGACCATGTCCTCCACTGGAACACCCAGAACCACAAACCCATGGCCTGCCATGTCTTAGGTTGGACAGCACACTCCCCTCTTGAGCACTGAATGTACTGCCACTATGGGAGCATGATTGTGCATGGCCACGTGGACTCCCAACAGATGTAGTTGCTGACCTGCATCCATGAGTCCAATGGTCAACTCCAGCCAGACATTCCATCACGAACAATGTGTATCTCAAGACAGATAGTGTGCCATCTGTCTCAGATCAACATCTTTCCACTGCATCAGTCAACTGATACAGGGTATCAGCAACACACAAATGAAGCATTCATGGATGTCAGACTGTGCTGCATCCATTACCCCAAGCATTTATCTGGAGTTCTTTTCAGAATGTGCCTGTGCTCCATGACAGCCCTAAACATATATTGAGTAACTTGTGATGAGACACCTGTAACAGGTGGTGAAAGGACAAGAGGCCTCTTATGAGCACCGATATCAATCCCCCTTTGTGAAATCTTGCCAACTGTTTGGCTATAGCCAGTGTCCACACTCACTGAAGCCATAGAAGCCACACTTCCCTGTTCAATGTCCCCACCCTCTGACTGTCCAATATCTGTGGCCTCAGGGGATTGAGTATGCATAGGCATACTGACTGTGTACAGTGATAATGATGACCGACAAGGGATGTCATCTTCTGTGACAGATTCAGACCCTGCAACCCTCAGTTGTGCCTCACTTTGGCCACCACCATCATCAGATTCTGAAGAGATACTGACTTCACATTGTGAACGGGACAACGACCAACCTCCCAGGTCACCTGTGATATAAATGGCAAAGCATCACATTAATACTGCACTAATATGCTCTGCAGTATTATGTTTGAATATATGATAAGCTGCACACAGCTGTCACTATTATAAACTTGTACAATCCACAATCTGATATAGTAGGACCTGAGGTCATTCATTTCTAATCCACATGTGCAAATATTGCAGAATAACAGCTCTTTAAACTGGACTGTCATGAGCAGTACATAAATTATGTATACTGTTGACATTTTGGAGAACTCTGCACAGTTTACAGGTATGGCTGTCTGTAAACTCCTGTCAATATTCTGCAATTATTCAATGTGGGCACACCCACAAGGCCTAGGTATGCCCACAGTGTGTACAGTCAGAACATTTCTCCACATCTGACAATCATGCAGTACCTATATCTATCCAGAAGGCCTAGGATGACACTTTAGCTAATACCTTGCAGTAAATCTGCATTTGCGACAAAAATGTTTTGTGTTTATCAGCGGCAGGGGTACAGCATTTCCTATTCCTGACAGGCCTGAAAAAGAAATGAGGGAGATGTACTGTAAACAGCACTACATGTTATAGTGGAAACACCATGAAAGCCTGAAACCTCACAATACCAATGCTGTCCATTCGGTGTAGATGCGCATCGAGAGTCCAGTGCAGCAAACCATGCGCCATGCCTGGCAGTTCCTGAAAGGTGATATAATCACCCCCTCCACTTCTACTCCAAGAGGAAGGTGCAGCTCCACCCTGTGGTACAGAACTACCCAATGCTGCAGGTATTGCAAGGGTAACAGAGCGAGCACCAACAGGCTGCGAACCAGACATGCTGGGCCCCAGTGTCACGGCTGGGGGAGCCAAGGTAGGTGGATCACCAGGAACAGGCCTACCTTGTTGTGCTGTAGTAAATTAAATATCAACATAAGGTAACAATAAGCATAGCCAAGAAAATGTTAGTATTTTTTTTTTATTATTTATTTATCATTTGTTGACCAGGAAAATCCGACTAGGTTCCACAGAGCCTGTTTTCAGTGGAGGCCCAGGGAGAAATGCTCCAGATGCATGTCTTTGGAATGTGGGAGGAAACCGGAGTACCCGGAGGAAACCCACGCGAACACAGGGAGAACATGCAAACTCCACACAGAAGGCACCCCAGCCGAGAATCGAACCGGAGAACCTCTTGCTGTGAGGCGACAACGTTAACCGCTGCACCACTGTGCCGCCCGTTAGTAGTAACATAATAGCAGATAACATTGATTAAACAAAAGAAATATAAAGGAATATAATGAGAAACACAACAATAAATAACATAAATGAAAGTATTTTAACAGCAATGCAGTATGAAATAATAAATAAGGCCAACATAGCAGTTAATTATAAATAATATATTAATATCAAATCATAATAATAAATAACATTAATAAATTAAAGAAGATAAGGGGTGGGGAGAGAGAAAATACCATCACTAACTTCACAGGTAATATTACTACACAGACTACTAATACATATTTCTACAGATGTACAATTTCAGTTGTGAGTCCATTGACTGCAAATATTGTATAGATTATGTTGCATGCACATAGCTCTCATCCTGTTCTCATGGGACAGTATGGGCCAAGCACTAACAAATGCTGGTACACAGGCACATCTACAGGGAACTTTTTACATAGTGCACTCCTACATTAGTACCAAGGTGTTCTGAAAACAAATGTGCCGATAAATTGCATTCCAAGTAATGTCATGTATATGCTAATCAAGGGCCAGTCATATGGGGCACTAGTCATCACATTCTTCAAAAGTGTGACAGTTGAGAGGTATGTTCGTATACACTAAGTACACTAGACAGCTGGCCATTTCTCAGCTGGCTACCATGGGATTAGCACCCACAAGCAATGACTGCAGGAATGATGCGCACTTTATTTCAAGGTGATGAAGTCTGAAAACACCATCTTCTTTAATACTTTTATTGCAACATTTTGCCTGAAATGCTACATGTACACACATGCATAGTTGTGTGTGGTATCGCATTGGAAACCAAATGCAGTGAACACATGAATAATGAGCACTTTCGCTGAATACAGTAGTTATCACAGCAGCATCTCCTTTTACACTGTAATAATTAATGTCACATGAAATCTGGTAATTACACAGTATGGCTGTGTAGGTTGTCTGTTGGCCTAACCATATACCCTGTTCATTTACTGAGTGTTATGTACTGCATATTTTGGGGAAATTACCTGAATTGGAGCTTGACACTTACTCTGGGTTCGCCACTTCATGCCTATCTGAAATTTGATGATGCATTATTTGTCAGTTAATATGTAATAGGTGACTGGTGTTAGATTAGAACAAACATGCAGTGAATACAGGAATTATGAAAACTTATTTGAAAAGATTACTTATCAAAGCACAATCCTGTTTTAAACTTTATTGATAATGTTCCTTAAAATCTGGCATTTTATTTATTTGTTTGTTTGTATTTGTTTACCAGAATAGTCTACTGGGTGAAGGTGAGCCCATTTTCAGTGGAGGCCCAGGGAGAAAAGCTCCATAAACACAGAATAAGTATTGCACACTACATATAGTATAATATGTGACAAACAATTGCATATACTACAAGGATACATTACAAATGAGCAGCATAATACAAATTCAATACAGCACCATGCAGTGGAGAAATAATAGACAGTACATTCTGAAAAACATACAGTAGTTCAATACAAAAAAACAGTCACTGGAACGCTAGATCATGGCTTTTAATGATATCATACACATACTATGCAGTAGATCCAGATGGTGAAGGTAGAGCTAGTTGTGAATTTTTTGCAAGATGAGAGAGTTATAACTAGATGGAGTTTAGAGAGGTGAGGCTATTGCCAGGATGGGTGATAGGGGTATGGTTGAAGGTTAAACCATAAGAGAAGTTTACGAGTTTGGGAACACTTTTCTGGTGATAAGAGCGTTTAAAGGTATAGCTTCAATGTAGAGTGAGTGAGTGCAGCAGAAGAGTCCATCAGAGCAGTTAAATACATGTGTCGGGAGGAGGTGAGTGCAGTGGGGGTTCAGGTGATAGGAACTACAGCCTTTGAGCAGTTGCACTGCCATAGTGAGGAAAGATGTTGTTTCAGGGAATTCTAAAAGAGAGGGGTACTCCTGATGGACCTTACTGATGGTGGGAGAGTATTCCATAGTTTAACTACACTGAAGGAGTAGTGCATTTATTCGCCACATGGATAGCAGTCTAGGACTTAAGTTACCTTACCCACATACCATGATCATAGACTGCATGGAATATACAGCATTATTTCAGACAGGGTGAGCAGAATACAGGCTTGAACCTTATTCTGGGTATTGCACTACATTTGTTTTAGACATTTGTGGCTACATTCTTTATTCATTTACATTTAACAGTTGACTGGTGTCAGATTAGGACACACATGCAGTGAGTATAGGAATCGTGAACACTTTATTTGACAGCATTGCATATCAAAGCACCATCACCCTTTGCAATTTATTGATTAATGTTTCGCCAGCTCTGGCATGTAGACCATGAATGGCTTTGTAGGGCTTCTGATAAGCAACCTATATAACCTGTTCATTTATTGAGTACAAACTACAGCATATTTTAGTGAGCAGACTAGAACAGTGACTCTTAATCTGGGTAGAGACCCCAACACTAACTGATGTTTGGAAGCTATACTACACAGTACTGCATGCTTACTTTCTTTAACTTGCTTTACCATTTCAGGTAGGCAGGGGCACATTGATAAATCCCTAAGATGCCCCAGGGATGTCATATCTGACTCTTAAGACTGCAAACTTTGTAATTAATTTCTTGTATAATTACATTATGCATTAAATTATTTACTTTGATGTTTTTCTACTCACCATATGATTGCCTCATCCTGACCAGTCACCCTGCATGGGACTGGACAAATCCAAGCCTTCTCTTCTGCAGCTGTGATAAGAGAAGCAAACCATTATGCATGCCAGTTTTGCACAGATTCAGCTTTTTATATTTCTAAATTACTGGCAAAAATACTTACATATCTGTGGGGTTTGCCCAGCCCTAGCCTCTTGGACCCAGGTGTGCAAGGTTCCCCCTCTTCCTACACCTCAGGTCATCTTAGTGGTGAAGACACTGCTCACCAGTGTGGGAGATACCAGTAGCACTGGTAAGTTCCCTGGCCAACAGATCCCAAGACTCAGACTTACACTCTGAGCCCTGGTATTCACTCTGAAGAAGCCGGGGTTCATAGTTCTTAACCAGGAGTCCAACAAAAACTCTGGACTCCAGCAGACCTCACCTCTGCGCTCAAAAGCAAACTCCTCCAAAAGCACCAGCCATATCCACAACCAAGTAAAGACACCAAAGAATGATGTGACATTCCCGCCTATTGGCCTTTATATAGGCTGCATTCTGGCCCTTGCACATCATGCTGTAACTTTAAAAAATCACCAAGCCGCTTAGCATCGCCCAACCTCACACAAACTGAATTTAAATGAAGCTTAGCAATGCGCACCTTTTCTCAATGTAACAATTTTTAAATTTTAAATTAAACCAATGTTTCAGTCATCTGACACATTTTCACAGCAAATAATGTAAAAAGTATGACTGCTCAGGCCTGGGACCTACTACACTGGAGGTTATGACTCTACTTATCTAGCCACTTTGATAGTGAAGGGAGCTAGTATCTGCACATATACTACTAAGGTGACTGTTAGCTGTGCGTAGCTTCACTGCATGGGTTTGCACATTGCTAAGCACCTCAGAACTACAACAATTTAATACATCTGGTTTCTATTTTTAGATATATACCAGGTGTCTGCTGCATATGTTTAAGTGCTGCTCAGCATCACAAAGTACCACACCACGCCACGCAAACAAGCAGTAAAAAAAAAAACACAACAAAAAAAAAGATTTAAATTCATTCCATCTGGTTTCTATTTTTGAAGGTTTACTATAGAAATTTTAAATCAACTTCGGTTGATCATTTACAATGTCGACCTGAAATGTTGAATCCAAAATTCTAAATAGTAAACCACAGCAAAACTGAATACATCGACCTCCATGGTTCGATGTATTCGACATAGCAGGAGGTGATGTCACTCATCTCCTGCTATGCACAGTAACGTACCATTAAACTCTACATTCAACGGTACATTATTTCTACTATTCTGCAGGGGGAAATGCCCTGCTGCACCCCCCACATCCCATGCACATTAAATATATCAACTCTGAGATCGCACTACAGTGAGGAAATGGGCTAATTCCCTGTTCCTCAATGAAGCGCGACCTCCCACCACAGTCTTGTTATGTCACTTGCCAAAAGGTTGAGTGCACCATGCAATTTGACAAACCTTGGTCGACCTCTGTTGGTTTGATTTCCTGCCCCTTGAACACCATGATTTTAAACATCGGCCATTCGACTGACTGCCATTCAGGTGTGTCATAGTAAACTATTTTTAGATATATACCAGATGTCTGCTGTATATGTATAAGCACTGCTTGGCATTGCAAAGCACCGTGCAGTGCAAACAAGCAGTAAAAATTAATTTTTTAAATAAAGGATAAAATTGGTTACATAAGGGTTCTATTTTTAGATATATACCAGATGTCTGCTGTATATGTATAAGAGCGGCTCTGCATCGCTAAACACTGCACCACGCAAACAGCATATAAACATAAAAAGAAAAAAATAATTAAATTGCAATTTCATGTAGTAAAATCTATTGTTCACCTTTTGATCCAGAGTAACAAGCTGAAAGGTATTGTGCTGTTCTTAACAACTCTCCAGAATTTTTCTGGCAGTCCACAGCTAAGGCATAACCTATACACTGCTGCATGCATGAATTCAATATCCATGTTACTGTGATCGTCCTCAGCAACACATCATAATTAATATGTGTGGTACACTGTCGAGGAAGAACTGTGGCCGTGTAGATGGATACATTCTGCGAATGCTATATATGGAGCCTAGACAGATTTTGTTAAATCCTCGGGCATGTCTGATGTAGATAAAAAGAGTGAGAAACTGTGACTATGTATTATAAGTAAAGGGATGGAAAAATGAGCACCTGAGGTGCGTACATTGGCAGAGAAAGGGTAATATAGTAGATGAGTATTTTGCCTAAGTGCACCAGGCTGCTCAGTGACAAAAGGACAGCATTATGACTCTTCCTCATGTTCTGATGAAGAAAGAGAATCTTCAGCACAAACTGACCAGATTTCTTCTTTTCTTGGCTTAAATACTGACTTGGAATTTGGATTCCTTTTCACTGGTCTGTCTTTTTCTCAGAGGATGCCTTGTTTAAACAGATAGTGAGTTTGGTGTAAACATTTTAAGTTCATAACAGAAAAAATGTTCTTCCTCTGAGAAACACTATGCAGAATTCTTTATTACTAAATGCACTTAAAGAATTATGCAGCATGTCTATCATATCAGCGGATTAGAATGTGTAGAATAATCTAGTCATATTGCTGTTTTACAACCATCTGCTAAAAATAAATCTCATTATCCTACCAGGGTGAAAAAGTATTTTGATTCTTCTGCATGAAAAACAGAAAATTTTATGTTCATCATCACATCCATAATATAGTCACAGTTCCTTACAAAAATATGTTATATTTCCAGTTCAGCCACAGTCTTAATCAGCTATGTTATCACATTTTAATATTTAGAAATACAGCTAGATTATTTACTTTCCTTTGAAAAAAAACATAGACTAGTCTTAGTCAAGTAACATTACTCTACAGTGTCTCAAGGCTACACAATAACTACTGCCCATGTTGGCACACAGAAACTTAGACTAAACACCCCCCAATCTTAGGGCACAAGACTTAGTCTCTCATACACTAAAGGGTTTGTCTACCATTTGTCACAGGACTCAGAATCACACATTCTCAACAGATCTCCATTTTCTTTGGATACACCTGAGTGTACATTTCTGAAATTAATACTGTTTGATGAAGCTTCTTGGCTGTCAGAGGGATCTCATGATTTACTAGTTTAATATATAATTGAAAAAACACCTAACCTCATAGTCAGTGTGCAAATGTTTTGATTCATATGGCAACTGAGTTATAGTAATCATTACAATTACATATAGAAATCATTTTACTGTATCTGCCTCGGGTATGGATCATTGTAGAAATGGTTATCGGGCAAGTTCACTTAATCAGGCATCAAATACTGTGGAACAGCTCAACTTTGCAGTTATCAAAATGCATACATACATAGGTTCATAGGTTCATAGGTTTATACTAGGCTATCTGCCCTAAGGCATTTATAAGCCTAGCCCAAATTATTGTGGCTTACGCCACCCCTTATATGAAAAAATACTGTGCCCATTAGTTTGTTGTGCCTCTGTCCAGCAGTGACCCAGAGATGATTCCCGGGGTAAACCTACGATCTCCCATCCACAGGTCTAGATTTCTCTTGAACAGAGTCAGCGAGGTGCTCTGCCTCACATGGACCGGGATTTTATTCCACAGCATAGGGAGTCTCTGAGTGATAAATCTATCCCTCCAGCACGTCCTATTTATATCCGTGCTAAGGTTTAAGTCGCTTGCTCTAGTGGTTTTGGTGGATTTGGATTTTTGAGGTGGAGCATGTCCATTAATTCCGGGTTGGACATGGCCTTGTATGTCAGGCACATGTCACCTCTGAGCAGACGGTATGCGACTGAATAGAGCTGGAGTTTCTTCAATCTGGCAGCATATGACAGATTTTGGAGTCCCTTTATCCTTTTGGTGAGGAACTTTTGGGGTCTCTCCAATTGCTGCAGATGTCGGGTGAGATACATCCCGAATGGGGCATTGTACTCGATCATTGGTCTGATAAGTGAAGAGTACAGGGGAACAATGACCTCACTAGATCTGGATGTGAATCCCTTCATGATCAGGTGGGCAATGTAGAAGGTCTTTCTAACCACTTTAGCAATGTGAGTGTCAAAAGAAAGGCCACTGTCAACCTGGGTCCCCAGGTCCCTGATAACCTCTTCTGTGCTTAGTGGATTGCCACCTATATGGTAGCTTGGGGTTACCTTGTTTTTCCCGAAGGGTATGACTATACATTTTTTGGCGTTTAACTTCAGGCCATGGCTCTGGCACCAGCTATCTGTTTCTGTGAGCCCCTTCTGAAGGATATCAGTGTCCGATGCACTTTCCACTATGGCGCCCAGTTTGCAGTCATCTGCAAACTTTGTCAGCCAAAGTCCTCCCATGTTGGCCTGTACTTCTGAGAAGTAGATGCCAAACAATAGGGGGCCAAGGACCGAGCCCTGTGGGACACCACTTGTGACCGGCTTGGAGTCTGACACAGCGCCAGTAACTCTAACCCTGTGGGTTCTGTCCTTAAGCCAGTTTGCAACCCATCTTGTGACATATGGGTTTACATTTAAGCTGGTAAGTTTTTCTACAATACCGAGTGGGGTATTGTGTCGAAAGCCTTTGCAAGGTCAAGGTAGGCTGTATGGACTGCCTTTCCCTCATCAATGGCCTTGGTGACTATTTCAAGAAGTCGACCAAGTTCAAAAGGCATGATCTTCCCTTGACAAAGCCAAACTGGGTCGGGTCCAATGTCTGCAAGTCCCCTATATCTTTGTTTATGAGCTCCATTATGATCCTCTCCATAGCTTTGCAGACTAGACTTGTTAAGCTTATGGGCGGTAATTACCAGGGTCCGTGAGGCTCCACCTTTGTGGAGTGGGACCACAGTTGCCGTCGCCACTCCTTGGGCACGTATCCTGTGGTAAGGCTGAGATTAAACAGCTGCCTTATGTGCGGGTTTAATTCCTCATTTAGCTCGTGTAGCACACAGCCGGGACACCATCCGGTCCCATTGATGCTGTGTTTTTAGCTTTAGAGAGCAGCTTTCACCTGCGCATTTGAGATGTCCGGGAGGCTACACTCGGCTGGGATAGTTATCTCTCCTTTAGGGGAGAGGGGTGAAGTTTGCACTGAACCTGTCTGCCAGTATGTTGGCAATGTCTGTGGGTTCAGTGATTTTTGTATCATTTTGGACTAATTCTGAGCATATCTGTGAGTTTCCACCCAGGTTCCTAACATAGCTGAAAAAGGCCTTATGATTGTCCTTTGAATCCATGGCAATTTTTCTCTCAAAATTGGCCTTAGTTGATTTTATGAGTGCTCGTAATTTTTACTAATAATGATCAGGGTGACTTCCCTTTTATGGATTTTGTTCTATCATGTAATAGCTTTCTCCTCTTATTGTAAAGTTTGTTAATGGCTGGGGTCCACCAGACTGGACGTTTGCCCTTTGTGGAAAGAGTCTTGGTTTTATTTGGGATTGCCTGATCCATGCAGTCCTGGAGGTGTTCATAGAAGGCATTTGTAAGGGCTTCCGCAGCTTGGGTTGTGGTTTCCTCTGACTCAGGGGCCTTGAAGGATACCACACCAGTCTTGAGTAGTGTGAAGTTTGCTTTAGAGAAGTTCTTCACTATGGTCTTTTTGTTTGGGGTGGGGCGGGATGTGGATTTCCAGTGAGATTAGTTTATGATCAGATCTCACCAATGAGGGATATACTTCGGTGTGGAGCATTTTGTCCCCATGTTTGTGACAATGAGATCTAGTATATTTTCTCCTCTCGTGGGAACAGTGACTAGCTGTTCCATGGCATTTGAATTTATGAACTCCAGGAACCGTTGGGCTAGAAAGTTAGGGCTTGAGTAATGTTCCCAGTCTATATTCGGGTAGTTGAAGTCACCCAATATGATGGTGTTTGGAGATACATTTATACCCTCCAGTGTCTTCAGGAAGGCTGTGTGGGGTTCCTGAGTTTGAGAGGGTGGCCTGTAGCATGCTACAATTTGTAGAGCAGTTTTGCCTATTGTTAGTTGCACCTGGATGGTTTCCGAGCTTCATGCGTTGCCACCAACCTGGAGGTGTGAGTATCCTTTATGAATATGGATACACCCTCCTTTTGTGGAGTGGTCTGGGTTTTGGGGCGGAGCATGATATGAGGTAAAACCTAATAGTGCCGGGGTGCTCTCAGGAGCCTTGAACCAGGTTTCAGTTACAGCACAGACATCGATGTTCTCCATACTGAGAAGGGCCTCGAGTGCGTGCATTTTGAGATTTAGACTTCTGGCATTGAGCAGCATTACCCTCAATTTCTTCCCATTTTTGTTTTCTAGGGTGGTAGGTTTAGAATTTGAGCCTTGCCTAAAAAGGCACTATGGGGTGGCAAGAGCCTTAGCCAATATCCGGAATCCCAGGGTGACAGGTGCAAGCCGTCCCTTGCGAAGCAGCGTGGCTTGTCAAGCATGTCATCCCAGGCAGACAGACACTGGATCCCCTTTGAATGACACCAGACATTAAGCCAATTGTTAAAGCTGATCATCTTGTCTCTATATTGTGGCATCATTCTTGGTGAAGGAAGGATACTGCTCAGGGTTAGGGTCATACCTGCCTGGGCTACATAATCAGAGAGCTCCTCTATGTCTCTTTTCATGCAGTCCAGGGAGGTGCGTCTCAGGTCGTTCACACCAGCATGGACAATGACTGTGTCATATTTGTACTTGCTGTGGAGTGACCCGAAGTGCTTGTGTTATGTGGCGGATTCTAGCGCCCGATAGGCAGCTTACTGTGACCCTCTCCTTGTTCAGCCTGGTGAGTGGGACGTCAGTGTGTCTGACTATGGAGTCACCTATGAAAAGTATGTTTGGTGTTGTATTTGGCCTTAAGGGCTGTGACTGCTTTGCACACTGCTTTTGTGGTTTATGTGTTGCTTGTGGGGTGTCTTGAGGTAGCAGTTGTTTGGGTGTCTGCTTTGGAGGCCTCTGCTGTTTAGGTAAATTTTTACTCAGAGCCTCCGAGTATGTCTTTGTGTGTTTATGTGTTTGATTCAGTGGAGTGGTAGCATTATGTGAGGCTGGTTTTGTGGTGTGTGTAGTTGCCTTCTCCTCCTGTCTGGTCTTGCCAGTCCTGAGTTGAGAGAGCTCAGCCTCCAGTTTGGCTAAATAGCTGCATCTCTCGCAAGTATTTGTGTTATGTGGGAGGAGGAGAGGGTTGTCTGTGTACATGAGGCAGTTATAACATTGCCTCAAGATTCCCAGATTCACCAGCTGGACCGGAGAGGAGATTGACAACTGACCTTTGGACATGCTAGAATAATATTGGGAAATCCTTAATTGAAAACAACATACATTACACACATAAGAAATAATAAAATAATTTGGCTAATCTAGTTTTGATAAAATTATTCCAAATGTGTCCAAACGGGGAAAAATACTGTAATGCATTTTACTTTGACCTACTTTACACTTAGCCTGAACACTTGCAGCAACTACAGAACTTTGCTGTTTAACTGTCTGGAGTGCCTTATTCGATACATATTACTGTAGTCCTTTGGAGATGGGACACTGACTGTTTATGAGTTTGCATATAACAATTTCCTACTGCTGATATTTCAGACCCTAGACATTTAGTAATCTTCCTATTTAAAAGAGGAGTTAACTCCAGATCTCCTCATTCAGGTCCTCTTCTCACAGCCTCAGTAGCTGTTACTGTTTCCTATGATGTGGGCTGGAATGCCTGTAGTGTGGTCTTTCACCTATCAAGCCTGTACCTTTGGAAGTGCTTCCTCTTCCAAAACACATATCCTGACAGTAGCGATACCTCTAAATCTAATATATATTGTATAGCCTTTTATTTATCTACTGAATTTTATTCATTTTCTGTTTTGCATTGTAGTAGTTTGATTTATGTGTCCTAATTTAATTTTTATTTATCTGCATCTTGATTCATTTTAATCACACTGATAGTGTGACTTGATTTGATGACATATTAACTATGGTAAGCATTTTGTAGGCAGATATTCTTCAGCATTTTCTTCTTATCAAGGACAGAGTAACTGATAAGTTGTTTTGGAATGTGTTTATTTTATTGCATGACTTTACTGTGAGAGACAGCAGATCATTTCTAACCAGATTTGTTCTCTTCTTTCAGGGTGATCGCCGTTGATGCAGAACAGACTCGGATTACAGACACAGCTTTTGGAAGTTCAAAATGTCTGACAAAGCTGTGAATTCTTAGGTTACAGCTACATTGCACTGAGAGTGGCATGTGTAATTCATATAAAAGGTTGGCTGTTAATTAGCTTGGGGCAGGAAGCAAAGGATTATATTTTGGAAACCATTAGATGAGAGGGCACCCTTCAAATATTTCTCTTGAGGTTTGCTCCATCATTTTCTGAAGCTTGGTTTGGATGACCTAAATACGTAGATTACTCCTTTTCACCTCTTAGCCAGGGAAAAGGGGATAATTAAATACAGCTAATAATGACAGCACCACATTACAATTAAAGAATAACAATGTGTTTGTAAGCTGTATAAAAGTGCAAGATTACTGCTTTATAATTAGACATTTCCTCTGTCTTACAGCTCCTAACTTATCTGTATTAAAGCCCTTCTGATATCATAACAAGAATTTTAAATGCTCAGACAGTTTTGAAGACAAGGCCCATTCTGCACTTTTTTAATATCTGATTTTGGTCCCAGTCTGACATCATTGAGTCCTTACCCTATTTATTTATCTCCAATAGACCATTTTATTTTTCTCCACACCATCTGGTATCCAGAGATGCTCAGAATTACAGGTGAAAGCAAAAACATCAAGATGGGATAGAACATTTTATACAGTGAAACTGCCAAATGCACTCCACTATGTTAAATCCAGTGAGGGCTCACACTTCAATGCACCAGCTATACCTGGTTAAAATGCAATGCACTGCTTAGCATGCACATGTTCCAAGGTCATTGTTTTGTATAGGGTGCTCATCTGAGGTCTTCCGCAGATTGTATGTCTGCAATGGGACCTGTAACATCAGCCACTCACTAGTATCTTTTCCTAGCTGGTTCCTCCAGTAACTGGCTGGTGACTGAACCTAGGTCATCACGACCTAAGCCCCCATTCCTATATGAGACATAGCCAGTCCATACCTGCTATAATAAGGTAATCGTGACTGATATAAATACAGGCCCAAACAGAAAATAAATAAACAACTCACTGTTCAATTAAGCAGTGCTTTAACAATCATTAATATATTTATACTGGTGGGAGACAGTTCTTCCGAAGGGAAAGGGATAAGTGCTATAAAACTCCTACTGTTCTAGGATACACATTTTATGTTATTTTACCATTTTGCTAAGTATCAAAGAAGACATTTCTTTTTATTTTTCTCTCCCATATGGTACAGCAATACATACAACATGCTATGTTTTCTTCTGTGCAAAGTATGATTTATAATGCCACTGGTAGAAATCAATATTTTAATTACACCACTTTATCAAAATGTTTAAAACATACAAGTTAAAAGGGGCTAGCTGGATTTATATATATATATATATATATATATATATATATATATATATATATATATATATATATATATATATATAATGTATGGGAATATTGCATCAGTCCAGATAATTGTACAGTTTCTATGGGTCCATGAGATACATAAATCAGTAATATTAGAACAATTACCATAGATACTATCCTTAACCCTGCATTCTCCTGGGAGTGGGACTGTAGACTAAATCAGGAAGTTTGCATTTTGTTTTGGCAAGGGATGCATGTTTACAGGCTTTAGATGTAGCTTTCAATGATGTTGAACAGATTATGTACATGCATAAACCTATGAAAATGACTGTGGGATCCACAAATGACAGATTATTATTTTAATGTCTGTTTAAAGTTTGAGTTGCACTTTTTTTCTTGTGGGTAGAAGTCCTGTCTTGTGGTATTTAAATAACAGCTCTGAATTGCAGCTAATGTGA